>NC_089580.1:158485051-158738481 GCF_019320115.1 Miscanthus floridulus | reverse complement strand
CGCCTCTCTCCCAAGATAGCAGAAGAAGCTGAAAGCCAAGAATATCTTGACGCCGTTGAAAGGATGGAGCCCGAGGTTGAAGATCTAGCTAGTAGGGTCGTAGATAGTCTAAATATTGATATTTCTCTTTCTGATGACAACGCCTGACTCGATTGAGCATCCCCTTGTAATATTACACTCCTTTTTAAATGAAGATTCTTTATTTTTGTTGATGTATTCTTCGCTTGGGTGTGGTTGAAGTTATTTGGCTTGCTGAGTACTTTGTCTTGTTTCCGTCTCTGCTCCGTAAAACAATTCTGTGCGTTATTCTGACGAGGCCCCTTGATTTGTCGGGTGCTTTCCTTTTCTTCCTCCCTTGTGATTCGTCGAGTGCTTTGTCCGTGCTATGACTTGTTAGATGTAGATCTTTGTGTTAACAACCTTTCGCCTGCGCTATGTAAAACGACTCGGTATAGAATGTTGCCTCAACAAACTTCGGTGTCCGAGTGCTTTCTTGAGTGGCGCTTGTGCTTTTGTGAGGAATCGAAAAAGTGCACTCACTGAGTGTAGCCCCCGAGCCTCTTGCTATTTGGAACAAAAAGTTGGAGGGTCTTGATTCTTGTCTTCAAAAAATTATGTGGCTATGTATCCTGCTTTCTCTGAGTTCTTCTCTTTTAGAAAAGAAGTCGGATGAAGAGTCTTGATGTGTTGTCGTCGTTGTAGTCTTGAGCTTCTTGTATTCTTGGTCCTTTGTCTTTGGTTCCGAGCCTCCGGGGGGGTAGTTGAAATGAAAGGCCGAGCTCCCTAGCTTAGTGTTGATTAAGCTATGATGTTGGCCGAGGCCCCGAGCGTATATCCGTGTTGTTTTGTTCGGGAAGAACTCGGATGTGAGGTCTTGGCGTATTCTTTGATAGTCTGTTGTTGTCAGATGTAGTTGTATGGTGGTGGTTGAGTGTAAATGCCTTTTGTTCACGGGTTGTACTATGCCGGTATATTCTTCCGAATATGCCCGTCTTCGAGTACTGCCTCTTCTCGCCTGAGTCGTCCATTATTGTGTCCTGTCTTTTCACTGTGTCCTTTGTTAGGCTTATTTCGTTGGTACTCCTAGTCCATGTGCGCCGATCCTTTGGTCTATAAATACTGTCCCGGAGTGCTTGTTTTCATTCATTGGATACTCTGTTGAAGCCTTGGTGGTCATGAACATGGTAGTTTGTGAAGTAGAGCAGCCCCCGGGCATGTTTTGTAGTTTCTGTGTGTCTTGTCGTAGCTGGAGGAAGTCTTGTGATAGGGATTAGAGGTAGGCTAATCCCGCGACAGCATTGTGCCAGGATGTACATGGTGGTAGTTGGAGGAAGTCTTGTGATGTGGGCTTCGTTCCTTCATCCGGTAGTTCTGGGTTGATCCTTATCGCCTGTCTTGAGACCGTCCGGTGCAGATCAACACCATATCCAGCATCACATCGGTCTTGGGTAGACAGATGCTCGCTGGCCTTCTCTGCTCCATGTTGCCCTGCCGTGCTGCCAATTTCCACCTTGGATGCACTGCGTTCGTCCTTTGAAGAAAACAGTGTAGCTGATGGCGGTCTGTCCTTCCGAGTAGCAATTTGGGATACGTAGTCGTTCCAGAGCCTAGTCGTGTCCGTGTTCCTCTTTGCTACTTTGCTTTTCGTGGTGCCGAGTTCGTTGGGTCTTGTAAGATTTGTAATCTTCTATTTTTGAAGTCACTTGTAATGTAACGAATCTTGTCTTCTGAGTTGTCTTTGACTTTTCTGTTGTGATCCCTATCGTTCATGAGACTACCGAATTCTTTCTTACATAACCGGGTTCTTTTGTTCCTCGTGAGGTAGCCCTTTTTTTCTTCTTGGTTCAACGAGTTGTTCTTGTGGCTATCTGATAACCCTGTCGTGGTGCTGCGCGGATAAGTCCGAAATCTGCCTGTTGGTTTGTACCGTTGTGTGGATTCGTGCCCTCCGTCGTTTTAGCTGCGTCGGTAAATGGACCATTGCGTTCCCACGCTGTGCTTTAACGGGCCTTATGGGCCATTTGTATCACTGAGAAATCTATTTAAAGACCTTTTATCTTCCTTTCCCTTGTCGCCCAGCTCTTGCCTTTAAACCCTAGTTCTCAGAAACCCGCCGCCGTCATTGTCGTCATCGCCCGAGCACCATTATTCTAGCTTCATCCTCCTTAGCGCCTTTGTTGCTTCCGCCAGTTCATGGGAAAGAAGAA
Source organism: Miscanthus floridulus (assembly GCF_019320115.1). Taxonomy (NCBI): domain Eukaryota; kingdom Viridiplantae; phylum Streptophyta; class Magnoliopsida; order Poales; family Poaceae; genus Miscanthus; species Miscanthus floridulus. The sequence goes on along the minus strand of NC_089580.1, from coordinate 158,736,274 downwards.
GACCGCAAGCAAGTCTCAGGCGACCTTCGTGGACGAGGAGTCATCCCTGTCTTTGATTGAAAACCAGGAGTTTGTGGCCATGAGGGCAGCTCAGAAGGTTTGGCCGGCTCCAACAACCAACGAAGACCAGCTGCACGAGCTCGTTAGTGATGGCTTGATCCAAAGCAAAGTCATCGCTGAATGGAGAGTTTCGGGCGAGCATCGGGTTCCGGCCCCGGGTCCTGGTGAGATTGTCCTTTTTGTTTCTTTTGTCCGCGCTGAACTTTGTCTTCCTGCTTCTGTCTTCCTTCATCAGTTTCTTGGGTATTTCGGGGTTAGTCTGAACTATCTAACCCCCAATGCCGTTCTCCATCTTTCTGTTTTTGTTCACCTTTGCGAAGCCTTCCTTGGGATCCCTCCTTCTCTATCTCTTTTTCGCTTTTTCTTTTGCCTGAAACCTCAACCCCGCCGCGAGGAAACCAGTGCCCTCGGCGGTTGCGGGATTCAGTTTCGCCAGGGTCTCAAAATCAAGTTTTTTGATTATGACCTTGTCGATTCTATCAAAGATTGGCGTGCCGAGTGGTTTTACGCTGCCAATTTGATCCCTTCTCTTGTTGTTCACTCCGGATCCGGTCTTGTGGCGAATGACCAGTGGGACAAGAAGCTTGAGTCTCCTGCTGAGATTCAAGCGATCCAGCCACTCCTTGATAGGATTAGCACGTTGAAACAGCAGGGATTGACCGGCTTTGGTATTGTCTCAAGTTTTCTTCGTCGCCGGGTTCAGCCCTTGAAAGAGCGGGAACATCTCGGCTTTGAGTATTCTGGGGCCGAGGATCCTTCACGCATGGTCCCAGCTCTTAAGCTGACCGGTGAGGAGGTACTCGAGCATCTCCAGAAGATGCTAAAAGGAGTGAGCGTCATTCCTCCTGCCGTCTCTGAGTACTCGGCCAACAACCCGCCCCCAGCTGTGAGTTGTCTATCTTTTTTTTATTTGAGTTCTTTATGTACTCTTGCTGCATCCGTTCTTGCTTAGCTTTTCCTTGTCTTGGTGTTTTGTCTTTTTTCGTAGGAGCATGGGCGGAACTTTGTTGATCCGATCCCCCTTGATGTTCTCCCTGCTGTGGCGGAGACTAGGGATCGTCTAGCTGGTACTTCTGCAATTAGTAAGTCTCAAACTTTTACAGCCCTTCCTGGGGTTTCTTTCAGATTTGTTGATGTATATGAAGAGTATGTTCCTTGTCTAGTCCCTCGCGATCCTCGCAGTGTCCCAAAGAGGGGGCGAATGGATGGGTCTTCATCTGGCTTGCCTGTCTCCAAGAAGCCTCGCAAACCAAGTACTCCCTCAGGTACTCCAGTTGTTGCTAGCATGCTCTTAGGTGAGCACATTTAGTACTCTTTGTTCTTTTATTTTCATGTTTCTCTCTTGAACCGAGTACTTTTCATCTCTTTTTTAGCAGGTGCTCTGGTTTCGTTGGCTGAGGAAGAAGAGGATGATGAAGTCCCCCTCATCATGCGGCGGTGAGTTGTTTTTCATATTCTTGTCGCATTGAATCTTTCCTCTTTGTTTTTAATTTTAGTCTTGAACTTTTTTGAAGTAATCGGAGGTCAGGTGTGAGTTCTTCCGAGGCTCTCGCGCCGACTTCTTCCAGAGCTCCGGGGTCGAGTTCTTTGGTTGCCTCTGCCCCGAGCTGTACTGCTCCTCCGGTGTGGAGTTCTTCCACGGCTCCAGTTCCGGCTTCTTCCACGGCTCCGTTGTTGGCTGTCCCGCTCTCATCGCCGGGTGGCGGGGACGTCTTCGCCGTCGTGGTTCCCCCTGCGAGGCCTTCTCTTGGCTTCGCAAAGAAAAAAGTAGTCGGGTGAGTAGATTCTTGCTTTTATCTTTTTGGCTTTTATCTTTCTTTCTCTGGTTCTTATTGGTGCTTCCTTTTATCACTTTTCAGTGTTTCATCTTCTCTAATTTCTTCATCGACTTCTTCTCTGCCTCCCGCCGTGCCAACGAGTTCTGAGCCTCGAGACTCACAACATTCTATTGATGAAGTCGCGGCGGGGGCTTCAGAGCTACCTGGTGGAGTCGCGGACTTGGTCGCTCCGGAGGTAACTGTGGCCGTCACGCCGGGTCCTTCTGGGGGTTTGTCTCTGGCTTCCCTGGAGGTTGCTCTGGTCGCTCCTCCTTCACCCCAGCCGGCTTCTCTTTCCCCTTCTTTTGCCTCCGGCAGCCCCTCCCTGTCCGATGACGTGGTGCAACAGTTCGATGCCACTCATCGGTTATCGGAGCTGACCGCAGCCTGGGGGAGCTTGTCGACCCTCGCGACTTCTTTTGGTGAAAAGCTCCAGGTAAGTTTTACTGCCACTTCTCTTTTGCATGCTTGTTTTTCTTCTATCCTTACGCCTTGTTTCTCTTTGCCTCTTTCTGCTCAGTCTTTTTCTCGTGATCATTCTGGCTTCTTTTTCTCATCTGAAAATGAGAGGAAGTTGTCTTCGGAGGTGGACGCTCTGAAAGCTGATCTTGACCTTCTCCGGGTTGAGTTGGAGACGGAGCGTCAATTGCACCAAAAGGAGGAGAAAGCCCTTCGTGCCCGGGTAGTGGAGACGGAGAAACAGAGAGATGCTGTGGTGGAGTCTGCGAAGAATGAATGCAAAGGTGCCATGGGTTCTGCCTGTTTCTTCTTGTATTTTGACTTCTTTTTCCGCTGACTTGTTCTTTGGTGTTCTGTCTAGCTCTCCGAGTTGAGAAGCAAAAGCTCTCGGAGAGTATTGATGAAATGAAGGCCCTTGTCCGTTCTAGTCATAATAGAGCTGAGGAGGTAAATACTCATGCTAAGGAAGAACTCGCCCTTGCTAGGCTGATTAGGCGTGGAGCTGACAGAGATCTTGTGTAGGCCCAAAAAACCATTGAAGGCTTGTCCGGGAAGCTGGCGACGGCTACCGAGAATTGGAATGCCTTGTGGAAATCCTTTCGTTCGGTGGCCGATGTCCTTCGGACTCCAGCGGATGACGGGCAATCTTGGGCGCAGTTCATTCCCCGGATTCCGACTCGTTTCCAAGAGTTCGCGAAGAGGTGTGCCCAAGTATGTACCAAGAATGTGCTGGCCCAGGTCCGGGTCCTTGCTCCAGAAGCGCCTCTCTCCAAGATAGCAGAAGAAGCTGAAAGCTAAGAATATCTTGACGCCGTTGAAAGGATGGAGCCCGAGGTTGAAGATCTAGCCAGTAGGGTCGTAGATAGTCTAAATATTGATATTTCTCTTTCTGATGACAACGCCTGACTCGATTGAGCATCCCCTTGTAATATTACACTCCTTTTTAAATGAAGATTCTTTATTTTTGTTGATGTATTCTTCGCTTGGGTGCGGTTGAAGTTATTTGGCTTGCTGAGTACTTTGTCTTGTTCCCGTCTCTGCTCCGTAAAACAATTCTGTGCGTTATTCTGACGAGGCCCCTTGATTTGTTGGGTGCTTTCCTTTTCTTCCTCCCTTGTGATTCGTCGAGTGCTTTGTTCGTGCTATGACTTGTTAGATGTAGATCTTTGTGTTAACAACCTTTCGCCTGCGCTATGTAAAACGACTCTGTATAGAATGTTGCCTCGACAAACTTCGGTGTCCGAGTGCTTTCTTGAGTGGCGCTTGTGCTTTTGTGAGGAAAAAGTATTCCTATCTGGATGTAGCCCCCGAGCCTCTTGCTTTTCGGAACGAAGTGCTGGAGGATCTTTTGAAGTTAAATTTCGGTCGACTCAGCCAATTTGCTTTTTGTTAGCTTTTAGCTACCCTCATCAGCAAGTTATAGCGTTTTTTCAGCTATTTTGCTCTTGGTCGGGATGCTTAGGCAAGTTTTCAGCCATTTTGCTTTTTTGTTTCGGGTGTTAGCTTTTAGCTACCCTCATCGGCGGGCTCAAGCATTTTTTCAGCTATTTTGCTCTCGGCCGGGATGCTCAGGCATGTTTTTAGCCATTTTGCTTTTTTGTTTCGGGTGTTAGCTTTTAGCTACCCTCATTGGCGGGCTCAAGCATCTTTTCCGCTATTTTGCTCTTGGCCGGGATGCTCAGGCATGTTTTCAGCCATTTTGCTTTTTGTTTCGGGTGTTAGCTTTTAGCTACTCTCATCGGCGGGCTCAAGCATCTTTTCAGCTATTTTGCTCTCGGCCGGGATGCTCAGGCATGTTTTCAGCCATTTTGCTTTTTGTTTTGGGTGTTAGCTTTTAGCTACCCTCATCGGCGGGCTCAAGCGTCTTTTCAGCTATTTTGCTCTTGGCCGGAATGCTCAGGCATGTTTTCAGCCATTTTGCTTTTTGTTTCGGGTGTTAGCTTTTAGCTACCCTCATCGGCGGGCTCAAGCATCTTTTCAGCTATTTTGCTCTCGGCCGGAATGCTCAGGCATGTTTTCAGCCATTTTGCTTTTTGTTTCGGGTGTTAGCTTTTAGCTACCCTCATCGGCGGGCTCAAGCATCTTTTCAGCTATTTTGCTCTCGGCCGGAATGCTCAGGTATGTTTTTAGCCATTTTGCTTTTTGTTTCGGGTGTTAGCTTTTAGCTACCCTCATCGGCGGGCTCAAGCGTCTTTTCAGCTATTTTGCTCTCGGCTGGAATGCTCAGGCATGTTTTCAGCCATTTTGCTTTTTGTTTCGGGTGTTAGCTTTTAGCTACCCTCATCGGCGGGCTCAAGCGTCTTTTCAGCTATTTTGCTCTCGGCCGGAATGCTCAGGCATGTTTTCAGCCATTTTGCTTTTTCGTGAAAACAACTCGTTGGAGTTCATGACAAGACATGCTGTGGATGAATATCGTCTTTATTGATCATGAGTATAAACTAATACATATGTTGTTGAAGAGTATTGTCTTTTGTTGATTGTAGGTCCCTTGTGGCTTGCATATCTGTTTTTTCTTGAGTTGTTTTTACGCGTAGAATCTTCTTAGCTGGCTGATGTGCCATGTATTGCTGACTTCTTTTTCATCTTCGGTCATCAACTTGTATGTGCCTGGTCCGGTGACTTTTGTGACAATGAACGGGCCTTCCCATGGACTGAGTAGCTTATGTCGTCCATCAGTCTTTTATATCCTTCTTAGTACTAAGTCTCCAACTTGTAGTGATCGTGGTTGGGTACTCTTGTTGTAGTGCCGTCTTAAGCCTTATAGGTATCTAGCTGATTGGAGGGTAGCGTTTATTCTGACTTCTTCTGAGCTGTCGAGTTCTAATCTTCTTGTGTGTTCTGCTTCTCCTTCATCATATTGTTCTATTTTTGGGGAAGTCCAGATCAAGTCGGCGGGTAGTATGGCTTCTGACCCGTAAACTAGGAAGAAGGGTGAGTGGCCTGTTGCTCTGCTTATTTGAGTTCGTAGCCCCCATACTACTTTCGGTAATTCTTCAATCCATTTGGACCCATAGTCCACTAGTTCTTCGTATAACCTTGGTTTTAATCTGGCTAGTATGAGTCCGTTAGCCCTTTCTACTTGTCCGTTGGCTTCTGGATGTGCAACGGACGCATAGTCTATACTGAAACCACAGTCTTGTGCCCAGCTCTTGAATTCCGTAGCTGTGAAGGGGGAGCCTAGATCTGTGATGATTCGATTGGGCATGCCGAAGCGGTGCATAATGTCTTGGATGAACTCGACTGCTTTGGTTGCGCTGTACTTCGTGAGTGGTTTGTATTCAATCCACTTAGTGAATTTGTCGATTGCTACGAAGATGTACTCGAAGCCGCCTTTTGCTTTTTTCAGGGGTCCTACTTGATCTAGCCCCCAGCAGGAAAAAGGCCAAGCGGGTGGGATGCAGATAAGATTGTGAGCTGGTATATGGGCTTGTCTTGCAAACATTTGGCAACCTTTGCATTTTCTGACAAGCTCTTTGGCGTCTTTCAAAGCGGTTGGCCAGTAGAATCCGGTGCGAAATGCTTTGCCAACCAGTGTCCTTGAGGCGGCATGATTTCCACAGCAACCTGAGTGTATTTCATTTAGGATTTCTTTGCCTTCTTCAAATGAGACACATTTTAGTAATACTCCTGATGATGCTGCTCTTCTGTAGAGTTTATTCCCTACTAAAACGTAGTTTTTGCTTCTGCGAACAACTTGTGTGGCCTCTGCTTTATCTGCTGGCAGTTTATTTTCTTTGATATAGTCAATGAAATCTTGGGTCCATGAAGTGTTGATTATCAAGATCTGAACGCCTTTAGCCTGAATTTCATGTGTTGTTTCACCGGGTTGTTTGATAGAGGGAACTGATAGCTCTTCTATGAATACGCCGGGTGGAACCTTTGCTCTGTCTGATCCGAGCTTGGCAAGGACATCTGCTGCAATGTTAGAATCGCGTAGGACGTGTAAAATTTCTAATCCTTGGAAGTGTTTTTCAAGTTTCCGTATTTCAGCACAATAAGCACCCATGTTTTCTTTGGTGCAGTCCCAATCTTTATTGACTTGGTTGATGACCACTGCTGAATCGCCGTATATGAGTAATCTTTTTATTCCAAGGGTAATCGCGACTCGTAGCCCGTGGATGAGAGCTTCGTATTCTGCTTCGTTATTTGTAGCTTGCCATAATATCTGAAGGACGTACTTGAGTTGTTTTCCTTCTAGAGAAATGAGGAGAACGCCTGCACCGGCCCCGCCTAGTTTGAGTGATCCGTCAAAGTACATTTTCCAGTGGTCGAGGATTGTATCTGATAAGGGTTGTTGAATCTCTGTCCATTCGGCCACGAAATCGGCGAGGGCTTGAGATTTGATTGCTTTCCGTGGGGTGAAATTGATATCAAGAGCTCCAATTTCAACTGCCCATTTGGATATGCGCCCTGTGGCGTCTTTATTGTGTAGGATGTCTCCAAGTGGAAAATCTATCACTACGGTAATCTTGTGGCTTTCGAAATAGTGGCGAAGCTTCCGTGAGGTAATGAGTAGAGCGTAGAGTAGTTTTTGTACGTGTGGGTACCGGATTTTGGATTCTGACAGTACTTCGCTGATGTAGTATACTGGACGTTGCACTTTATACACGTGCCCTTGTTCTTCTCTTTCTATGACTATTGCTATACTGATTACGGTGGGAGTTGCCGCGATATATAGCATCATATCTTCATCTTTCTTTGGAGGTGTCAGGATAGGCGATGAAGTGAGGTATTCTTTAAGTTTTTTGAAAGCTTCGTCGGCTTCTATTGTCCACTCGAACTTGTCTGTCTTCTTTAGTAGTTTAAAGAAAGGTAACCCCTTTTCGCCGAGTCTTGATATGAAACGGTTGAGGGCCGCCATGCATCCTGTTAGTTTCTGCACATCTTTGACACTTCTAGGTGGGCCCATTTCTGTTATAGCTCGAATTTGCTTGGTGCTGGCTTCGATCCCGTGCTGACTAACCAAAAATCCGAGTAGTTGTCCTGAGGGAACTCCAAATACACATTTATTTGGGTTCAATTTTCATCTCCATTTCTTCAAGTTTTCGAAGGTTTGCTTTAAATCTTCAATTAGAGTGTCTGGGTTCTTTGTTTTCACCACCACATCGTCCACGTATGCTTCCACATTTTCACCTATTTGATTCCCAAGGCAAGTCTGGATAGCTCTTTGGTATGTGGCGCCGGTGTTTTTTAGTCCAAACGACATGGTCTTGTAGTAGTAGGCACCAAACGGGGTGATGAAAGATGTCTTGCTCTGGTCTTCTTCTTTTAGTGCGATCTGGTGATACCCTGAATAGCAATCGAGAAAAGATAATAACACAGATCCTGCTGTCGAGTCAACTATCTGGTCAATGCGTGGTAGCCCGAACGGATCTTTTGGGCAATGTTTGTTGAGATCTGTGTAATCGACGCACATACGCCACTCGGCCGTGTTTTTCTTCTTTACGAGGACCGGGTTGGCTAGCCAATCTGGATGAAGGATTTCCTTGATGAATCCGGCTGCCATCAGTTTTGTTATTTCCTTTTTAATTGCTGCCTTCTTGTCGGGTGAGAATCGTCGTAACCGTTGTTTTACAGGTTTGGAGCTTTCGTTAACATCAATTCTGTGCTCAGCCAACTCCCTTGGGACTCCTGGCATGTCGGCTGGCTTCCAAGCGAAGATATCTTTGTTGTCCCGAAGAAAGTTGGTGAGCGCGAGTTCCTATTTTGCCGAGAGGTGAGCACTGATAGTTGCTGTCTTAGAGGTGTCGCCTGTGCCTAAGTCGATTTGCTTGACGTCGGCTTCTTTTGGTGGTGCGATGATACTTGGTTTTTTAGCCGGTATTTCTAATTCTTCTTGGCTTGTTTCTGCAGCGATTGCGGCTATTTCTTTTCTTCCATTGTCAGCTTGTGCTTTAGCTGCAATTTGGATCGCCTGAACGTCGCAGTCAAAAGCACGCTTTAAATCGCTTCGAAGAGAAAGGATACTGTGGGGTCCTGGCATCTTTAGCAGTAAGTACGGATAATGTGGTATTGCCATGAATTTGGCCAGTGCTGGACGTCCTAGGATTGCATGATATGATGAATCGAAGTCGGCGACTTCGAATTTGATAAACTCTGTTCGGTAGTTTGAAGGAGTTCCAAAGGTAACAGGTAAAGTAATTTGTCCGAGTGGCATGGCTGCTTTGCCGGGTACTATTCCGTAAAAAGGTGTGCTTGTTGGTGTAATCATCCCGGCGAGTTGTAGTCCCATTTTCCTTAGAGTTTCTGAAAAGATGATGTTAAGCCCAGCTCCTCCATCGATTAGTACTTTGGTGACGGTCATACCAGCTATAGGCGGATCCAGAACCAATGGATAATGGCCTGCGTTTCCCACGCTAGTCCATTGGTCTTCTCTGGTGAATTGGATAGGATACTGTGACCAATTGAGGTATCTTGGTGTAGCCGGTTCTGCTGTCATAATGGTCCGCAGTGCTAGTTTTTCTTGATGTTTGCTTCTGCAATCCGGAGCCCCTGAGAAAATCACTGCTACCATTCCCCTAGGTTTTTGAAATCCTTTGTCCTCGTGGTTGTCTTCTTCTCTTTTCTGATTGTCCTCTTTGGTGTCTTCCTTACTATCTTTTCTTATGTATCGATCTTTGAAAGTATAGCAATTTCCGATGGTGTGCCTCCCACTAGGGTGCAATGGGCAACGTATGTTTTCAATGTCATCATATCTTCTGGGTTTGGTAAACTTCTTTGATTTGTCGGCCATTGCCACAGTATTGTCTGGTCTACGTTTTCTTTCTTGATGTCTGCTATTTCGATGATTTTGCTTATCCAAGTTGTCCTGGTTGTTTCTGTCCGGGAACCTTTCTCGTGTTTTTTCTTCTGCAGTAATCATCTTTTCTACTGTTCGTCTGAATTCTTCATTGTTTCTCGGATTTTCTTTGCAGAAGTCTTGAAATTGCCACCTAGCCATGATTCCGTGAGAGAAAGCTTCAATTACTTCTCGTTCGGTTATGTCATGCACTTAAGCTCGTAGTTCGCCGAATCGTCGATAGTAATTTCTGAGACTTTCACCTCCCTTTTGCTTGAGTCCTTTTAATTCTGCATGGGTGATTGGATGTGTAATGATTCCTGCAAAATTCTCACAAAAAGCTCTTTGCAAATCCTCCCAATTTCTGATAGATCCTGGGTTCAGTTTGTCGAACCATTGGAGAAGCATGGCTTCCAGTGCCATGGGAAAGAACAGGGTTTTGATATCGTCGTCTCCTCCGGCTAGTTCAATTGATTGTGAATATATTCTGAGCCATTGCCTTGGTTCAGTTTTGCCATCATACTTGGAGTGGTTAGACGGTTTGAATTTGTGAGGTAATCGTACCAATGCAAGCCTGTTCGCGAAACAGGGGAATCTGTCGTGTGTCTTGGTTTCTTTGAATTCGGATTCGGCACCTTCTTCTGGCCAACTGTCGTTCTGACGGGAATAATCTTGCGAGATTGTCTGGGTAGGTACCCTACTCCTAGTCTTCCTTGGTTGTTCAAATCGGTGGCCTTGATTATGTTCCTTCCTACTTCCTTCGTCATGGCTTCTACCCGGCCCAAGTCTTTCGAAAGCGGATTTCTTTTGATTTTGATCTTCTTGCCTGTGGGTTGTTGATCTGGCGGGTAGTCTTGATCGAGCTCTCTCTTCATGCGTTTTCGGGATCATCGATCGGAGCAAGTCCTGGAGCTGTTCATACTTCTCACTGGAATGTGAAGTTTTTCCGAGTTCTTCTAATGCTTCTCGAATCTTATCGTAAGGTGTATTCGCCGTGCGTCTCCCCTCGACTTCTCGTTGCGATTTTCTTTTGTCGTACTCAACCAATTCTGACTCGTATCTGATCCAAGCTTCCCTGCGCTGCCTAGCACGGTGTTGACGTCCTTGCTTCAACTTGTTTTTTCTTTCTCTAGCTTGTTTCTGACTATCTGTTTCTCCGTCGTAGCCTTGGGTAAAAGGTGATATGTTGGATTCTGATTCATCTGATGATCTGACATCGGGTGCTTCTGGGGGATTTAATGGTGACCGCGGTCGTCGAACCATGAGCACTTCTCGCGTATGAGTCGTTCTGTTATTGGCGTTAGTTTTCATGCTGTCGGAGTTGCTAATAACTTTAGTGGATGCCTCGGTGTCGTAGATTGAGTCTCCTTCTTGGTAGGGTAGAATTGCTATCGTCGTCGTGCCGACTAGTTGGGTACCGCTGTCCTCAGGAACAGAACCTGGCCAGTGGATGATGCAGTCTTGGGATGTTATTGTTAGCATGAGACCCTCCTGAGCTCCTGTCAGTGGTATCCCGCATCTTGGATTGAAAGACCTTTCGAACTGTCCCTGATAGGATTTTGCCATGTTGTCGAGCCCAAATGAAAAAGAACTCGACTTCTTGGAAGAACTCTGAGGGTAATCCGAGTTGTTTTGGGTTGTGCTCTGGAATCTTGCCAAAAAAGAACTCGGTTTCTTGAAAGCACTCGGATAAAACTTCGCCTTGATGTTTGAATTCGAATCGGATACGAGTGGCCGTGAAATCTGATTTGAATCGGATACTGTGAGCTGTGCGAATCTTCTGGTGAGCTGATCTGTTGTAGTTGGTGAAATATGAAATTCTTTATGATGATCTGGATCTTTGAGGAGATGGCCCTGAAGCTTGCCGTTGTTGTCTGCCTCGCAGATCCATGAGCCGAAGATGAAAGTTGATCCCGTCGGGAAGATTATGTTGTCGAGGTCCATCGAGTTCTTGGATGCAAAGTCGCCGAAATCCCCTACCTGGCGCGCCAGCTGTCGATGTTTTACCACCGATAGCCTGCCACGGGGGTACCCGAGGCAGTATGTTCGGGCTTCGGCGTATGCCGAACTCGATGGTTAACGCAAGACACAGTCGATTTATCCTGGTTCAGGCCCTCGATCGTAGATCGAGTAATAACCTTACGTCCAGTCGGCGTTAGCCTTTGCGTTGGATTGATTGTCAAGTGTTATGTTGTACAATGGTCCTGTCATCTCAGGGGTCCTGCCCTCCTTTATATAGTCAGGAGGCCAGAGTCCTAGTCCGTTTACAATGAGATTTTCTAGTAGGATTACTTAATAGCTATACTACTAAGATTACATGGGGAGAATCATAGTTGGACTAGATATTCTCTCTCCCTTGCGGGGTATCCTGTGGGTCCCGCATCGACAGCAGGCGGTAGGTCAACAAAGTCAGCACCAAACGGCTTCGGGTCTCCTTCCTGCACGAGGATCTCCTCCTCGTATTCCTCAATGACCTCTTCGTAATCCTGCTTATCCACGGGCATGAACTCTACCAACTCGTGATCTATATGCATAAAATGATGATGCAACATTTAGTAATACGACAACAGCAGCTCTTAAAATAAAATACATCTATCAATCTACTAAGTGAGTTCTGCCGACTAAGGTGCTAAGCTATAAAGTCAACGGTGAATGTGCTTGCTCTCATCTCGAGGCTACGCTCGGGGACTGGCTGCCTGCTCGGCTAGTCTTCTACTTTCTGACCCTAGCATCACGCGACTACGTCACCTACTGTCAGGTCGGGGACTAGCTGTGGGGGTATGACCCTCGGTATCCCCAAGACAAGACATGGGCCGCATCATCAGAGGTGGCCCGGCCCACAAGATCAAGACGTGCACGGCGCTGCTCGGCGTGCACCGCAAGACATTGTATAGTTTTAAATAGGATACTTTACTTATAACCCTGTCCCTCCAGACTATATAAGGAGAGGCAGGGGTCCCCTAGCGGACACGATCCATCTAGATCTATCTACTACATCTCAATACAATACACCAAAGACACAAGACGTAGGGTATTACGTCGATCAGACGGCCCGAACCTATCTAAATCACTGTCTTTGCGCCTTGTGTCACCATTCGATTCCTGATCACGCGCACCTCCACCGATCAATCTACCATCGTGGGATACCCTCGGTGGACTGTCGAGCATTTTTGTCGACAGTTTCTCAAGCGTAACGGTTCAGAACAAGAAGAGTTACCAACAGTTGGGGGGTGGATTATGATTATGAAGCGACCTCATGGCTAACGTCTCTGTCAAAGAAGTGAACAGTGGATGATCTGCACATTGTGCCTTGTCAAATGAGAGATGGTGAAGGTCGAGCAATTGACTATTGTGTAAGCTAAGCTTTCCTTATGCGGGTATGCATTGCATGCCAGTTTCATTTCTCTCTTCACGTACGCTTTCAACGGTAAACGTATACGCTTCACCACTTTTATTTTAGTCGTACAATACGGCATTTCATCCAAGCTACTAGCTGCTACTGCTGCTGTTCGTTACACGCTCTTGTTTCAGCCGCGGTGGCGGGGGCACCAGTAGTCACGCCACCACGGCCGCTCTCGCTTCCGCTGCCGCCGCCGCCGTCGCTTCGCTTCTTGAGTTCCCGGAACACCCGCGAGCTCTCCTCGAAGATGTGCGCGCGGCGGTCGTAGTCGGTGGGCCGGCGCCCCTCGTCGTCCCCCGTGATGGCCGCCTCCTCCAGCACCTCCAGCTCCTCAGGCACCAGCTCGGCCTCCTTATCCGCCTGATCGACCGCCGGCGCCGGTCCGTCCTTGCGCGCCTCAACGGGCTCCGTCGCCCCGCCTCCGCACGGCGCGCGGGCGCGCAGTCGCCGCGCGGGAGCCACGCACAAGCACCAGGCGACGCCGTGGCTCGTCGTGGCCCGCCGGGGCTGGCACGTCGTGCCCGTGCCCGCGCGCGCGCGCTGTACCTCCGGCTGCGCCCGCGCGGGGGCCAAGCGCAAGCGGCAAACGGGTTGCATGTCTCGGGACTCGGGCAACCGGCGCCGGGGATCGGTGAACACACGCTATGGGTTGGTGGTCCTTCGGGTGAAGACTGCAGAGCCGGGGAGATCCTGGCCGGTGTGGCATGCTGCGGCTTTATCCGTGGCGCGTGGGCGCGTGGCGGGAGCGGGAATGGGGAGGGCAAGACCCGGGCGCCTCGCACGCGTACGGGTGGCGGGGCCGCGCGACGCGTGGGGCGACCACGCATTTGGGTTGGTCGGGTCGATGGGCAGAGGTGGCTGGGTGAGTGGGGGACTGGGGGCGGACGTGGTGACTCTACGGACTACGGAGGCTGGACGCCTGGACCTGGACCGCTGGAGCGACCGTCAAGCATGGGCATATTTCGCTTCTGCAGTTCTGCAGTAGACGACACTAGACAGTAGTGCAGTCCGTCACGTCTCCACGGATGGATCATCATGACTTGAAGGCTGGGTACTGGGTGGGGAGCATGACGCGGGTGACCGCGCGCCAGTTCGGCACTTCGGCTAATCTGCAGACGCACGATACGATATCCACTTGCCGCCGTCCCACATCTTGTTTTTTGCTTAATGTAATGTAATTGCTGAACACGCACGCACGTCGTGGCTTAATTGCGCGGCAATCAGATTTTCAGTGCTAGAGACTATTTGGACTGGAGTACAGAAATTTTAAAGAAAACCGGTCCTCTATTCTGCTGACATCAGTGTTTAGAACGGACGAATACACAACCGAGAGAGAAAAAAAAGAGTTCGTGCTAAGGTAGTTTGGACCAGAACATGCTGTGCTGACGAGCAATGCCGCGGGGCCGAGCAAAAAAGAAAGGGCATGCATGGCCAAGCTCAATCAAATGGTCCCAACCGTAAGCCGAACCTAAAACTGTCTCCAACAAGAAACATATACCACCACTCCAACCCTAAATGAATAATAAGAGATCTAAAATCAGTCTCCAACAGATACCTATATGGAAGACCTATTTTGGTTGCCCGAAAGGCACAACCTAAAAATTGTCATCCTCTTTCCTGGAAACTCATTTGCAGAAAGGATTATCTTTTAGATCTTGTTGTTAGAGAAGATGTCGAATATATATTAAACATTTTGCATGTAATATTACTCAAAGAACGAATAAATCTTATATTTTAGGTGTTGTCATAAAAGATAGCCTAACGAAGCAACAAGGATGCGAGGCGAAAAAGTTCACAGATCCACGTCAGCGAACGTGCACGCTCGCACGGGTTCCCCCGGATCTTCTGAGAGACTGTTGTGTGCAGGTCATCTTTTGCCCTCCAAGTAGGTACGTTTGATCCTGGCATGAAAAATACTAGCGCTAGGCTAGACACAGTGTTTGGTAATAAAAAAAACATAGCTTTTTGGGGCAACCTTGCCCCGCTCGTCTAGAAAAGCATCGCTCCTGAGAGAGCCGATTCAGCTCACCTTCAACGGCAAATCACGCTGGTGCCGAAGAAAATGCGCACGAGACGATCTCATTCGCAACGAACTCCGCTTTTCCCCCGTCCACACCGCCATGTTCCTCGGCATCCCATGCGATTTTTGCTCCAACACCTCCATAAATCTAGCCAGATCTCAATTTGCAGGCACCATAATCTCCACACAGTAGCTCCATTCTTGTCCTCTCAAACTTGACCGCTGCGAGACCACAAGATCGATTTCCTAGGCTGTCTTCAGTAGGACAGAGAGCAGAGCAGGGGATAACAGAGAGCAGGGACGGATGAGCAGGCTCCTCCTCTTCAGCTTGCAAGGTCTGTAATCAATCCCTAATGTCTATTTTTTTTCATCCAGAGATTAATTGTGATTGGAATACGCCTGAGGACTCTTTAGATTGGGGATTAATTCCATAGAGTAGATGGTGTGCTTAACGATTGGGCTATGATATGGTGTGCGCGCAGCACACTGCAGTCTGCAGATCTATTTAAAGTATAATCCTGTGATTTCTAGTCAATCCCCTCCACACATAGATATTTGCTACTGTATCAACAATTCCTCGAATGAACAAGTACTCAGGATGGAGATTTAATTGGTGATAAGAATACGAATCGTGCAGAGGATGTTGACCTAGGTTTGCAGTACGATTCAGATTGCCTGCCTGAAGAGGAGGACGGCAATAATGGGGGAAGCTCATCTAATAAGTGTACTGCTGCTAGCAAGCCTGAAAAAGTGAAGAGGACTAAGCGTGATGATTGTGCGATCTCAGAGGTGTCTCATGTTCTGCGTGATATGTCTGACACCATGTGCTTCACTCATGGCGCTCATCCAAATGAAGAATTATTCAAGACAATTGATGCTACGAAGGAGTATCCATTATTTGTTCGACTTGAATTACAAGAGTATCTTGTAAATAATGAGAAGACTGCTGCTATGTTAAAGGGAAGACCATTGGAGGCCATCAAGGAGCACGTCAAGAGATGGTTTGTTAAAAACTATCCACCTCCGATGATTTGAGTTTGTTTAGATCAGACTTTACAATAAGCATGCGCATTTTATGCTTTTCATAGGACTAAGGAAAATAATGGACCCCCGGTTGCAACGCCATGTTTTAAATGGATAGTATTTTATTTAGACAATGGTTATTTTATATGTATTTTATTCTTATACAATTATGAGCAATTTGATTCAGCACGCTTGTATCTGTTTCCATGTACATAAATGCTAAATTGCAAGGAGAAGCGAGACAGCAAAGTTGGCAAGCTGTATACGCAACCAAACGATAAGCTAGCTGGCAAAAGAACCAAACGTGCTGTAGTGGCAAGGTTGACCTTGCTGAAATTGGCAAGTTTGTCCAACTGAGCTATATCCAACTCAGCGAGACTACCAAACGCACCCGTAATTTTCCACTCGAACTTTTACAGCACTCATACGAAGTTCAGTGACCGACCAGGCAAAGCTGAGCCCTTGAGTGGAGCCTCTCTTCCGCATGTGATTTTTTCTATAGAAAGAGCTTCAGCCGCTCGCCATGGATTACAAACCGTACACCACATGCGGCTGTGAGCGTATGAAATTTGTCTTCCAAGTCGAAGCACCACGACGATTCGGAACCATGCATAATACAGAGACGGTATCCCTAGTCTACTGGGTTCCTTGGCAGCAGAGGATGACCTGAAGCTGACCTGGATCCACTACTGCACTCCGTATTATTGGCTGCCAGCGCTCCACTCGTCAATTATTCTACTGCGAGTTCAACTTTCAAAAGAAAAAAAAAGAGGCTAGTTTGGCCGGCCGGGGAAGACGATGGTGGTGGGTTCCACGGAGATGGCACTTGTGCGCGACGACTTGATTTCCGAACGAATGAAGAAAAAGCCCGAAAACCTCTCTTCACGTCGCCTCCTCCCGTGGAAACACGTCACAACACACATGCATTTATTTATTTATCGATGCGCGCTTGATTACACCGCTATGGAAAGGGAAAGAAAACCTTTCGAAAACGTGCCCCGGTAGTCTGATCTGAAAACCGAGAAATGCTCCTGTTTTTGTTTGGTAGACTTCGGCTTTCTGCTTTCTTCTCAACTTTTTAATTACAAAACCTCAAACGTATTGTGTTTTTATGTATGTTGTAATAACGATAAAATATATCTCCGTTTCAAAACAATAAAATATATCTGGCGCCATCGTCAAGTAAAGTTAATTGTTTAGTCAAGGTGGTTACAACACAGTCTACCACTCCTTCCATTTTTAAAATTTGAGCGTTTTGATTTTTCTAGATATATAATTTTTTTATTTTAAAATAATAACAAAAGCTACGTACGTGGAAACAATAGACGACTTATAATTTGGAATAGAAGAGTAAGACTTTAAAGTCTAGGTTTAATGTCCTACAGATGTCTCATCATTAATATATATATATATATATATATTTCTTTATTGATGGGTAAAATGCTCGTCATCAACGAGACATCTATATAATTCTTTCAAACCCAATATCTAATAAGCCTCTTTCTTATTTCTTTTCTCTTGTGGACAATATTACCTACACATCTATTTCTATGAAGTTGTCTGACTAATTTTCTCATACTTAATATGTAAAGAAAAAACTCCGACACTAGACACACGCATAATAAGTATCATACTAAACGCAAATGTACAAAAGTCACTTGACCCTGACAAAATGTGCTACCAGGAGACATGTCATATATTTGTAAACTTTCACGTACTTCATTGCCAAACAAAAGCTAACAGTGTAACACCTCAGGTGTTTGCCACCAGTTAAGCAATGGGTTTGAGCTCAAATATGGCATATTAAGTGATGATGAAGATGTCAAGGTCAAACCTATAGAAACGAGCCCCAACCTAAACTTGGATATTGCACCTTTGCTTGCCTATAGACCCCTTTTCAAGATATATGCTTGGGTGGTGTTATTGGAATATCTTCATGTGTCTCACATCAATACCCCTCTATATGGATCACTGGAAAAGTTTCATGAAGTTTGGAATCAAAAAGTCACATGAAATGATAAGTTATATCCTTATTGGAATGATTTTACTAAGTGCCTGAATTGCACTATTAAGTGAATGGAAATGTAGGTCATCAATCAAACCTTGCAACCTTGCCCAAATGACTCTAGATGAACTCTATAACAAAAGTCATGAAAGGTTCATGTTGAGGAGAAGTCAAGAAAATGCCTCAATCGGTCAATAACTCTAATTTAAGCTTCATAGTGACGATACTTTGACCTATGTTGACCAACCACTTACAGTGCTTGCATGGAGTTGCACCTTAAATAAAAGTTGAAGATTGGGTAGAGTAGAACAAACTTTGTTTTTGGACTAAGAGCTAGATCAACTTGGAAATAAGTCAAACAGAGGCTCGAAGTGGGAACCTGCTGCTGATTTCAACACTTAGAATTATTCTAAGTCAGTTTCGCTAAGCAACGACGTTGGCATTCCGCGTTCTCTGAAATTCGTTAAGCAACTTGAGTTGGTCCAAAAAGAGAAGTTGAAGGTTATACTATGGAGAAGAGCATGCAAAAAGTTGCACTGAGTTTGACCGAGTTTTGACCTTCGAAAGTGAATTTCCGTGACCATTATCAAGGCGCTGACACTGACAGTTTGTGGCCTAATTACCCGCTGTTGAAGAGCTCTAATGACCTTGGTCTCTAAATGAAAAATGAAGAGCAGATCGTGGGCTACAAACTTCATTTTAGGCCCAAAGTCCAATTCGCACCCGAGACGGCCCAAATCGGCTTCCCACCATGTCCATTCCGGCGCCTGCCATCTGTTCGTCGAAATGCCGCGTGGCCAGCGCATGGCAGCCATGCCGAGCTCGCGCCCTGCCATTGCCGTGCGCCACTGCCGCGTGTCCTGCTGCCCTGTCGCGCCCCTGCTACTCCAAAGCGTATGCCCGAGCTCCCCCTGGTTCACTCGCTCGCCCTCCCATCGCCTCTCTCGCTCCAACCGCGAGCCTGCGCGCGAGTGCCAGAGCGCGGCCACCATGGGCGCCGTCGCTGAGCTTGCTGCCGTCGAGTCCTCGCTGCCTCCGAGCTTCCCCGCGTGCGCCACCACCCTCTCAGTCGTGTGCCGCTCCCCCTGCACCAATTGGCCGGTCACCGTTACCGCCGTAGCACGCCGCCGCCGCCGGCATTGCCTGCTGCCGTGGCCGGCACTCCAGCAGGACCCAGCCGGCCGAGTCTGGGCCAGGGCATGGCCAGGGCGTGGCCGCGGCCGAGCTGGCAGCCCCCCCCCCTCGCGTCCCTGGCTGGCCGAAGGTCCTCGCCGGCCGGCCGAACCGGCTCCGACGGCCTCCTCTGTTGTGATTCACGTGAAGGACCTCGCGCGGCAATTCGACTAAAGTGAGGGGTGTAACTGCAATGTCATAGACTCAGGTGAATAGTGACATAAGGACTGGTTTGTAATTATTTTGTAGGAACTTTGGAAATTCATAGTAATTCATAGGAAATTCGTAAAATAGTAAATGAGGACTTTTTGGAATCCTTATGAAATTCTCTGTGCACTAGATCTATAATATTACATGTTTTAGTTTAAATATTTTGCGGTAAAAATAGATTTGTGCAGTAAGGTTTTAATGCTAGTTGAATTTGTTATTTTTCATAACTATAGATCTAGGGCTCCAAATGAAGTAAAATTTTTGTGGCATGCTACTCATGTGATAGTTGATGTGTGGTAAAAATTTCATGAGTATTGGATGAAGTATGAGTGAGTTATTGGTTTATCTTGCTCTCACATGAATTCTTGCTTTAGCAACTTGTCTTTTTCGTAGAGGTTGCTATACATATCCAAATGGAGTGAAATTTGTACAGTAGACTATTGAGAGGATATGTGAGCCACTGTAATTTTTGTAGAAGTTATTGTGCACTTTTGATATATGTTCATTAAGTCACCTTGTTATCCAAAATAAATTAAGAAATGCATTAAAAGAATTTATTTGGTCATGGACACTAGGTTTTCTGGTGTTCTTTAGTCATGTGTGACATGTTGGTAAAGTTGGTTTTGCCTAATTATGTATTTGCAACATAAGTTAATAATTATTTTCTTGCCGATGTGGTTTATAGACAGATTTGGGAACTTAGCAAAGTTCTTCATGATAATGTGCTTTGTTGTGAAACTTGTTTATACAAAAGTTGTAGATAATTCATGTATCTAGCTTCTATTAAAATTTGGTGTCATTTGGCCAAGTAGTTTAAGAGTTATAGCTGTTTAAAGTTGGGTTTCAGAAATGGCTGCTTTCTGTCAATTGTAGACCAGTTTCTGTAAATGGGTATATTTGACTTAGTTAACTTGAGAATCATGCTGAGATGCTTAAAGATGAAATGTAGATAATTTCCTAAGCTTTCCAGAATGTCTTGTTTCATATCATTTGGATTTATAAAACTCCAGATATGATTGATTTATGAAGCTGCTGTTTGCAAGTCCAGAAATTGGCATATTCCGGTTATAGTTGTTGCTTCACCTTGACTTGCTTTGCATGTTGCTAAGTGTGGTTCATGTCCTTGGTAATTAAGTTAAATACACCTGAGATCTTGTGAGACTTATGTGCCATGTATAATATTATTTGTTATCTTAGCATGATAGATTGTGTGATGTTAAGTTAAGCATCGCAAAGCACTTAAGTGTGTTTAGTGTAAACGATGCTTGTCTTGCTTGCTATTTGTGATGCGTCTCATGGTACTATTCTTCATATTCATGCACTTGCATCTTGCATCTCATCTAGGTACGCTAGATGAACCGCGTGAAGGATGTGATGTTGGAGCCAAACCCGAAGACGGTGTTTGATGGATCTGTCCCGAAGATGGAAGGACTAAGCGAGTGCTAGGATCTGAGATGTCACCAGGATGGTGCAAGCTAACTGAACTGACTGGTGTCGGATCCCAGGCAAGCCCCGGAGCATTATAAGCCTCCTAATTTATAAAAGCAATTCTTTCTATATATGAGTTATATATTGTTGCATTAAGTTGTAGGAGTTGGTTGAAACCGTTGATGCATTTATTACTATCCTTGCCTACCTTATTACCTTTTTACCCTGTTAGGTCAGGATCGAATAACTGCTTAGCCTTGCTTAGACCGGTAGCGATCGGTGATATCCGGTCACCTACATTATAGGTGGTTACTGGAAGAATTTAGCTATGGAAAGAATGATATCCTGGAAGTAACCATGGGGTAATGTAAATGGAGACCGGACGGGATGTCGATAGAGAAGCAACAAGACATGGAGGTCTTGGGTGTGGATCTATCCCCGTCTGTGTCGATTAAGGACCGACCGTTGTTGGGCCTCGAGTCATGTTGAACGCATGCCTTACATTTAGCTGGCCGGATAAAGTACCTTCCGACCGCGAAGCTGGGAGATTTTTCGGGCCGAGTAGATTGCCCGCAACGCACTGTGCCGGAGCAGGTGTGGTAGGACACGGGGGCGAGATGATAAGACCAAAGTGCAGTCGGTCGGCCCCCGGGTACATGTGGTTCCTGGCAAACTCGAGATTCCTGGAAAGTTGACTCGGTGATCAATATCTCACTTTAGCGGGTGAGTGAGGTTTGTGTAAGGAATAAATCACCAGCTGGTTAGGAATCGATTCGAATCGCCATCGCTCCTGGATAGTGAGCACTTGACTCGAGTTACTTCATCGTAGTAATTATTATGGAACAATGATGGTTATCTGGATGGTATGGGATATGCTAAATTTAAATTGGTAGCTGGATGCTATTGGTTAATCAAGTGATTGCTATAGTACAGGTGCTTACCTAGATGGATAGGTCATAATAAAGATGATGCAAAGTACTTAAATTGGTTTCTTCATGATAGCTTATGCTTTTCGCAAATAAGTCAGCTAGCCCACTAAAGAAAGCCTTGCATGATCCTTGGTGTCATTTGTTTTGGTTTTCGACGGGTAAGTCTGGCTGAGTACATTCAAGTACTCAGGGTTTATCCCACCTTGTTGCAGGTGATGTTCTCGACCTGTTGATGATGGTGGCTAACCACCGGTGGGCTCGGTGATTCTATACTTACTTCTCATCTATATGCTTTTGTCGGATGATGTCACTTATGCTAGCACTATATTTGGAACTTATATTAATGTAATCATTTGAAAGCTATGTTGTTTTCACTAAGCGGTTTTGAAACCCCAAACTTGTACTATTATTTGTTAACCCCTTTGTAATATTATTTCCGCTGCAACCCGATGTATGTGATGTGTATTTGCTTAATCACGCGATCTTGGTTGTGATGTTGATTTACCGAGGTCTTTCGGGACACTCGGCGGACTACCGGGTTTATATGAGTGAAAGTTATGGGTGTGTCAACGTGTTAGCGGGGACAACCGTACTCGATCTTGTATAAATTGGGCGGTTCTGTCACAGCTGGTATCAGAGCGAGATTAAGCATAATACTATCATGTACATAGTTTTAAAAACAAAGTTTTGGTTTTAAAACTCCTATTTTGACTAAAACTTTTGCTACAAGCAAATTTGTCAAAACTTATTTGCAAAACTATGCTAGCGACATCTTCCTTTATGCCCAGTTAAGGACTATTAGGTGGCTATCTAAGTACTAACTTTGGGGGATGTACTTTATCGAAATTTTTCTTTCGTCGTCCATACGGCGTGCTATTGTATGGATGCCATTCGTTTGAATGGTAATGTATGGATCAATTGCCTCTACGCCCAGGTAAGTGTGAGTTGTGAGAGTATGACCGTCCAACTATCGGTCTAGGGGAGAGTTAGCTGTGGTTACTGGAATATTTACATGTTACACACATGTATATATGAAGGTACTTAATTGTGGGTATATCTGTCGGGTAGCTATGGATATCGAAGTATATACATCTGGGGATGTATATATGGAGAGTATCTTAGTTTACTACTTTCATTGTGTGCTTATTTATCTTTTTGTGGGGATGGGCTGCAATGAATTTGCCTGCAGGTACGCTAACCACGAATGCGTAGATTGAATGTAGCTGACGACTAGCTATATACCGAGAGAGTACGTGTTATGCCACCGACATAGAACGTGATTGTCGCCTTAGGCTGGTAATTTTTTGAGGACGAATAGGACGAGCATGCATCATGATTGTGCTTGTGCATAAATATGCTTTCCCTCACCTTGTTCTAATACTAAGTAACTTGTGATCAATGTGATGTTACTATCTTCTCTGTGTGAAGTTAAACAAGAATGCCTTGTTCCTTGTTGCTTGAATAGGAAGTGCTTGAGAAAAGTGTGTGCTTAGCCTTGCTAGAAATAATTGTGGTTACATGCTTAAACCTATAATGTCCTCTAGTTTAGTCAAGTGGTGGGTATGTATGCTTGTTATTTAGGTAGTGCCGTAGTTGTCACCCTTTTGTCCTCGGTAAGCGTACGAGTATTGAAGAGCGCTATCCTAGAACCACGTCCAAATTTTGGTAATCACTTGGTGGACACAAGACGTATATGGAAATTTGGCAAGAAGTCCCCTGCTTAGTTGTCTTTGGCAATTAAGCTATGCTCTCTTGCGTTGTGTTTTGATTTTCGGATCCCTTGCTTGTTGACTCCTAACCTTGTGACTACCTTTGTTTGCTATCCCTCCTTCGCATAGTGCTTGCTCCTATGCAACCCAATTTATGCCATGTGGGATTTCTTGTGGGTTGTATGTTCAGTAATGGTGCCATGATTAGCGATCTATGGTGCCGCGACGAAACCGAGAGCCTCCTGTGGGCGCGCACACAAGGTTGTGCTACTCGGCACGCGCTGGTATCAAGGTTTCTAGTCATGATCCATTACAGAACTGCACCGATATGTTATTCTCACTTGAGCTCTTCCTTGGTTATCTCTCCTTATCATGTCAAGCGATCTATATGCAGAACTAGATGCAATAGGACTTCCTTCTAGAGTAGTCCAACGGTTAACCTTTGAAGAACAGGTCACTAACAGGAACATAAATAGACTGCAAGAGGTGATAGACAAGTGACTCTACTCGACGTGACTGTCCCTATAATGACGTCGATCATCTAGTGAGCAACTTATGTCATTTTCATTGGATCAGAAAGGTGCACCACACTTAAGGTTGAACAAGTTATCAGTCGGAAGGTAAATGGACTAGGATATTATGTGATGTAGTAGGTCACCTAGTGCTCATGAGCTTCCTGTCCAAGTCTTGACCTTTATGTGCAAGGTGATCAACCGACCTTCTTTGGTGTGACCCCTTTCTGCTGACTTCAATGGCGACCATCTATAGGCTTTGACCACAATTTTTATTATCAAGAGTGAAGATTCGGAACCTTTTTAGTGTTGAGGGACAACTGATTTGTTACCAGTAGGAAAGTCAGTCTTCAGTTAGGTAACGACTATTTGGTAACTATGAAGGCCAGATCTCACAGAACAATGTTGATCAAGGAAACAACAAACCTGGCCCCGCAATGCAAGTGCTACTTCTTCTCCAAATGTGCTATCCAGTCAATTCTATCTTTGACAATCACGTATATAGTACAAGACGTTGTATCGGCTAGGTAGGAGCTAGCAAAAGCACGTCCCTGATTTTAGTTAGCATCTTTATGCCCTAAGGTGCCAATTACACATGTGTCCGGACTCTATTGGATGAAGTGCCGAAGGATATATAGGAATGGTTCCTTGTCAATGTAGAAATGCCCTACATGTGGAATAATGTTTTGTGCCCTGCGAAAACAGCCCACAAGTCCAATGCTTGTGCATAGTCAAGTTGGTGCCTAGAACGATGGTTGAAGTGTTACTAGAGAAGCATGTAAGGAAAACTCTAGCCTCCATCCTCAGCTAGAGAAAGGCTATTGCTGCTATGAGAAAGATTATAGAGTGCAAAACACACATCTCAATGTGCGAAGCGAAGAAAAGAGAGGACACGAAATCTGTCCAGATTTTGTGGCACTAAACCGGTTATCTTCAAGCCGGCGGTTAGTGACTCAAACGAAGTTGAATTGACCCCAAACTTGGTGATCTCATTCTTTGCTTAGGACCCTTCAATGTCCTAAGTTGGTTTGAGTATTAGTTGAGTAAAACATCGGATTTGAGAGATACCTTGTCGGCTCGGTTGCTGCCATTTTCAAACACAGCAGTTTTGGTAGATGAATTGTTTGGATGGTCAAACGGTGCCCATTTGAGTTGAATTTTGGTGAGTAGTTAGAAGACCCATGGATCTACATGTCCACAAAAATTTGTGCATATTGGAGCAGTAGTTTGTGAGATATGAATAGAAAACAAAAGGGTACAGAATCTGCAATTTCGCTATGACTGCGATCATCATTTGCATTAAACGGTTGTGTTTGTAATTCATGCCAAGAAATTACAACTTGTAGGTGTATTGCTGATTAGACAACCCTCCATACCCTTGAGAAGACTAATTGCACCCCTATGTGCCTTGCCTTTGCCCTCTTAGATCAGCAATGCATGAGCAGTCAAGGTGTTCTAGAAGTAAAAATTGTGCCCTTGCAATTCAAAAGCGATTGGAAAGGTGTCTAACCATATATTTTCTTGGATTATGGTTTTTGAGATATTGATTGGCCTTAGAATGGAAGCCTCGACGACAAATGTAGTAAGAAAGCTGGTTTTGCTACGATGCAAGTCAACCTAACTTGCTGTGCAACTGCACCACGAAGGCAAAATTGTGCTCAACCTGCTTGGTAGTGAACTAGTCCCTAGTTTTGTGATTACTTGCAACTTGTATTGTCCTCCAAGACTCGCTAACATCCTTCTACGTCAATGGTTCTCCAATGCTGACATGCCTTTGGTACCTTATATGTGTTTTTACCCAAGAGGTTGCATCAGATTCAACCCAGATCACTGTTGCAACTTGGATCCAAAGGCTCCCTAAGGAATGATCATCGAGAATGACAGAGTCAGCTATTACGTTTACCACTCACTCGGCAGACTCAGACCATACAATATTGTTATCAGAGAAAGAGAACTGCACACATGGAACCATTGCAACAAGTATCCTTCAGAAGATTATCATCTAATGCAAAGTCCATATGGTCTGTGCTATATCCACTCGGGAAGTAGATGCTGCAAGTATTTAGTCTATGTTTGTATCGCTCTTCGTACATCGAGGACGAAGTACGTAGGACATTGCTATCTTGGATTCCTCCCAAAGTAACAATACTTCATGAAGGCCAACGAAGGAAATTCTTCAGACAAAACTTACTACAAAGGACAAGTATCAGAAAGTGTCTTGACCAAATTAGCCTCTCTTATGCTTGAAGCTATGTAGCCTAAAGCTCTGGCTGATATGGGAAACTGGTAGCATGTCTCTCTTCCACAAAAGTCTTTCGTCCTGAATCTCGGGACGCGATTCTTTTAAGGGGGGAGGGCTGTAACACCTCAGGTGTTTGCCACCAGTTAAGCAATGGGTTTGAGCTCAAATATGGCATATTAAGTGATGATGAAGATGTCAAGGTCAAACCTATAGAAACGAGCCCCAACCTAAACTTGGATATTGCACCTTTGCTTGCCTATAGACCCCTTTTCAAGATATATGCTTGGGTGGTGTTATTGGAATATCTTCATGTGTCTCACATCAATACCCCTCTATATGGATCACTAGAAAAGTTTCATGAAGTTTGGAATCAAAAAGTCACATGAAATGATAAGTTATATCCTTATTGGAATGATTTTACTAAGTGCCTGAATTGCACTATTAAGTGAATGGAAATGTAGGTCATCAATCAAACCTTGCAACCTTGCCCAAATGACTCTAGATGAACTCTATAACAAAAGTCATGAAAGGTTCATGTTGAGGAGAAGTCAAGAAAATGCCTCAATCGGTCAATAACTCTAATTTAAGCTTCATAGTGACGATACTTTGACCTATGTTGACCAACCACTTACAGTGCTTGCATGGAGTTGCACCTTAAATAAAAGTTGAAGATTGGGTAGAGTAGAACAAACTTTGTTTTTGGACTAAGAGCTAGATCAACTTGGAAATAAGTCAAACAGAGGCTCGAAGTGGGAACCTGCTGCTGATTTCAACACTTAGAATTATTCTAAGTCAGTTTCGCTAAGCAACGACGTTGGCATTCCGCGTTCTCTGAAATTCGTTAAGCAACTTGAGTTGGTCCAAAAAGAGAAGTTGAAGGTTATACTATGGAGAAGAGCATGCAAAAAGTTGCACTGAGTTTGACCGAGTTTTGACCTTCGAAAGTGAATTTCCGTGACCATTATCAAGGCGCTGACACTGACAGTTTGTGGCCTAATTACCCGCTGTTGAAGAGCTCTAATGACCTTGGTCTCTAAATGAAAAATGAAGAGCAGATCGTGGGCTACAAACTTCATTTTAGGCCCAAAGTCCAATTCGCACCCGAGACGGCCCAAATCGGCTTCCCACCATGTCCATTCCGGCGCCTGCCATCTGTTCGTCGAAATGCCGCGTGGCCAGCGCATGGCAGCCATGCCGAGCTCGCGCCCTGCCATTGCCGTGCGCCACTGCCGCGTGTCCTGCTGCCCTGTCGCGCCCCTGCTACTCCAAAGCGTATGCCCGAGCTCCCCCTGGTTCACTCGCTCGCCCTCCCATCGCCTCTCTCGCTCCAACCGCGAGCCTGCGCGCGAGTGCCAGAGCGCGGCCACCATGGGCGCCGTCGCTGAGCTTGCTGCCGTCGAGTCCTCGCTGCCTCCGAGCTTCCCCGCGTGCGCCACCACCCTCTCAGTCGTGTGCCGCTCCCCCTGCACCAATTGGCCGGTCACCGTTACCGCCGTAGCACGCCGCCGCCGCCGGCATTGCCTGCTGCCGCGGCCGGCACTCCAGCAGGACCCAGCCGGCCGAGTCTGGGCCAGGGCATGGCCAGGGCGTGGCCGCGGCCGAGCTGGCAGCCCCCCCCCCCCTCGCGTCCCTGGCTGGCCGAAGGTCCTCGCCGGCCGGCCGAACCGGCTCCGACGGCCTCCTCTGTTGTGATTCACGTGAAGGACCTCGCGCGGCAATTCGACTAAAGTGAGGGGTGTAACTGCAATGTCATAGACTCAGGTGAATAGTGACATAAGGACTGGTTTGTAATTATTTTGTAGGAACTTTGGAAATTCATAGTAATTCATAGGAAATTCGTAAAATAGTAAATGAGGACTTTTTGGAATCCTTATGAAATTCTCTGTGCACTAGATCTATAATATTACATGTTTTAGTTTAAATATTTTGCGGTAAAAATAGATTTGTGCAGTAAGGTTTTAATGCTAGTTGAATTTGTTATTTTTCATAACTATAGATCTAGGGCTCCAAATGAAGTAAAATTTTTGTGGCATGCTACTCATGTGATAGTTGATGTGTGGTAAAAATTTCATGAGTATTGGATGAAGTATGAGTGAGTTATTGGTTTATCTTGCTCTCACATGAATTCTTGCTTTAGCAACTTGTCTTTTTCGTAGAGGTTGCTATACATATCCAAATGGAGTGAAATTTGTACAGTAGACTATTGAGAGGATATGTGAGCCACTGTAATTTTTGTAGAAGTTATTGTGCACTTTTGATATATGTTCATTAAGTCACCTTGTTATCCAAAATAAATTAAGAAATGCATTAAAAGAATTTATTTGGTCATGGACACTAGGTTTTCTGGTGTTCTTTAGTCATGTGTGACATGTTGGTAAAGTTGGTTTTGCCTAATTATGTATTTGCAACATAAGTTAATAATTATTTTCTTGCCGATGTGGTTTATAGACAGATTTGGGAACTTAGCAAAGTTCTTCATGATAATGTGCTTTGTTGTGAAACTTGTTTATACAAAAGTTGTAGATAATTCATGTATCTAGCTTCTATTAAAATTTGGTGTCATTTGGCCAAGTAGTTTAAGAGTTATAGCTGTTTAAAGTTGGGTTTCAGAAATGGCTGCTTTCTGTCAATTGTAGACCAGTTTCTGTAAATGGGTATATTTGACTTAGTTAACTTGAGAATCATGCTGAGATGCTTAAAGATGAAATGTAGATAATTTCCTAAGCTTTCCAGAATGTCTTGTTTCATATCATTTGGATTTATAAAACTCCAGATATGATTGATTTATGAAGCTGCTGTTTGCAAGTCCAGAAATTGGCATATTCCGGTTATAGTTGTTGCTTCACCTTGACTTGCTTTGCATGTTGCTAAGTGTGGTTCATGTCCTTGGTAATTAAGTTAAATACACCTGAGATCTTGTGAGACTTATGTGCCATGTATAATATTATTTGTTATCTTAGCATGATAGATTGTGTGATGTTAAGTTAAGCATCGCAAAGCACTTAAGTGTGTTTAGTGTAAACGATGCTTGTCTTGCTTGCTATTTGTGATGCGTCTCATGGTACTATTCTTCATATTCATGCACTTGCATCTTGCATCTCATCTAGGTACGCTAGATGAACCGCGTGAAGGATGTGATGTTGGAGCCAAACCCGAAGACGGTGTTTGATGGATCTGTCCCGAAGATGGAAGGACTAAGCGAGTGCTAGGATCTGAGATGTCACCAGGATGGTGCAAGCTAACTGAACTGACTGGTGTCGGATCCCAGGCAAGCCCCGGAGCATTATAAGCCTCCTAATTTATAAAAGCAATTCTTTCTATATATGAGTTATATATTGTTGCATTAAGTTGTAGGAGTTGGTTGAAACCGTTGATGCATTTATTACTATCCTTGCCTACCTTATTACCTTTTTACCCTGTTAGGTCAGGATCGAATAACTGCTTAGCCTTGCTTAGACCGGTAGCGATCGGTGATATCCGGTCACCTACATTATAGGTGGTTACTGGAAGAATTTAGCTATGGAAAGAATGATATCCTGGAAGTAACCATGGGGTAATGTAAATGGAGACCGGACGGGATGTCGATAGAGAAGCAACAAGACATGGAGGTCTTGGGTGTGGATCTATCCCCGTCTGTGTCGATTAAGGACCGACCGTTGTTGGGCCTCGAGTCATGTTGAACGCATGCCTTACATTTAGCTGGCCGGATAAAGTACCTTCCGACCGCGAAGCTGGGAGATTTTTCGGGCCGAGTAGATTGCCCGCAACGCACTGTGCCGGAGCAGGTGTGGTAGGACACGGGGGCGAGATGATAAGACCAAAGTGCAGTCGGTCGACCCCCGGGTACATGTGGTTCCTGGCAAACTCGAGATTCCTGGAAAGTTGACTCGGTGATCAATATCTCACTTTAGCGGGTGAGTGAGGTTTGTGTAAGGAATAAATCACCAGCTGGTTAGGAATCGATTCGAATCGCCATCGCTCCTGGATAGTGAGCACTTGACTCGAGTTACTTCATCGTAGTAATTATTATGGAACAATGATGGTTATCTGGATGGTATGGGATATGCTAAATTTAAATTGGTAGCTGGATGCTATTGGTTAATCAAGTGATTGCTATAGTACAGGTGCTTACCTAGATGGATAGGTCATAATAAAGATGATGCAAAGTACTTAAATTGGTTTCTTCATGATAGCTTATGCTTTTCGCAAATAAGTCAGCTAGCCCACTAAAGAAAGCCTTGCATGATCCTTGGTGTCATTTGTTTTGGTTTTCGACGGGTAAGTCTGGCTGAGTACATTCAAGTACTCAGGGTTTATCCCACCTTGTTGCAGGTGATGTTCTCGACCTGTTGATGATGGTGGCTAACCACCGGTGGGCTCGGTGATTCTATACTTACTTCTCATCTATATGCTTTTGTCGGATGATGTCACTTATGCTAGCACTATATTTGGAACTTATATTAATGTAATCATTTGAAAGCTATGTTGTTTTCACTAAGCGGTTTTGAAACCCCAAACTTGTACTATTATTTGTTAACCCCTTTGTAATATTATTTCCGCTGCAACCCGATGTATGTGATGTGTATTTGCTTAATCACGCGATCTTGGTTGTGATGTTGATTTACCGAGGTCTTTCGGGACACTCGGCGGACTACCGGGTTTATATGAGTGAAAGTTATGGGTGTGTCAACGTGTTAGCGGGGACAACCGTACTCGATCTTGTATAAATTGGGCGGTTCTGTCACAAACAGCTTGTTTGGTTCCCTGCATTACCTCCTAACCAGGCTCCAGGAATGTAGGCTGGGCCTGTTTGATTGCCTGTAAAGGCCTTGTAACCTGGCTCCACCATGCACCCACTACTACCCCTTAGCCTGGCTTACTAGAAACGAGCGGATCGGGCATTTCCGTTGAGCCAGGCTCGTCTTAGCGGTTGTCTCACCTCGCGCGCCCAGCAACAGGAGTTCCTCACCTCCTACCCCGGCGACGCCTCACCTCCCGCCCGACGAGTTCCTCACCTCCCGCCCGCGCTGACTCAGCTCCCGCCCCAATGTCGGCCTCACCTCCCACCTGCGCCGCCTCACCTCCCGCCCCGCATCTGGTGCTCCTCTACGCGTGCAGGGCCCCTACCTCTGCTCGCTCCCATGGCACCGGTCGTTGTATCCATTCTCCTCCACCCCGCCGGTCGGGGATCCATGCTTCTCCTCCACCACACCGGTCGCCGGATCCGTGTTCCTCCTTTTGGCAGAACCGTCTAATCTAATGTCCTCTCATGGATACTTGTTCTTCATTAGACGCTAAGTATCCAAGAGAGTGCACTAAATCATGTTGTTTCGTCAAGCACACCCCAAGGAGAACTCGAAAATCCACGTTTTTCCATCAGGATCATAAATGAGAGAATAAAGCTTACAATATTTTAAGCCATTTCTTACATCACTTAATTGCAGTAGCAGAATATTACCTCAATTGATTATAACAGCGGAAAATAACAATGTTATCAGACTTTTCAGTGAAAAATGTATATAACGGTAAGTTTAAGCGCTAACATGAGGAACATTTATATACATGGAATGATAATATGTTGTAAGTCTTTTCCTTTGCAAAAATATTTTATGAAAATTTTGAATAAACTCTATGTCAGCAATGTAAGGAAATCCTCGCTGAGCCCACTAGGAGGTTTCCACACACAAAAGCCTTCTACCATCCATCGATCACTTGCAACAGGGAGAATAAAACACTGAGTACTCAATTGTACTCAGCAAGACTTACCTGACAGGAGGAAAATAAAAGACTCTAAGGATATGCAAGGCTATCTGGCTTGTGGGTTATTGTATCTACAGGAAGCATTGTTAAACGTACGTCCTTATATTTAATTTTATTAGCCGTCATCATTAGTTCATTAACTAACCATTCTATGTAAGCATCTATGCTACTTTTCAAGCAGGTGGTGAGCAATCAGAACTATTTTACCATCTTTCATATTCCAGTTCTTACTACGGTGCTAGACCGTAGCCAAGTCACACCGTCTCACAGAAACGGCGATTCGTGAATCAATGTATCCCAGTTGGGTACCCCAAAACACACGCCCCATTTGTACCTCAGGCACAAATAAAGACCAACCCATTCCACTCCTATCATGGTGTCTAGGTCCCCGTCCAAACTTAGACTCTAAATCCCCACACTTGAGACTCGATCTCAATATGGTGCTTAGAACTTCACCTTTTCCCGTCTCCCATCAGTCGGTCTGAAAAGAGCTGAAACCCACGACAAGAGTATAACGAGCCTTCCCGCTACCATAAGCAAGTATGTGTTCAGGATAATAAGTCTGTGACGTGACTACCATTCACAACAACGGATGGTTCTCAATCGACACATGCGGAACAAATACAACTCGAGCCTTGCTCGAATGCCTAACTAAGTCCAGATCCAAAGTACTATTCCGCCCGATCTCCAATTATCATCCTAATATATATATTTCATGTGATAGTAATATGATAATAACAACAATAATATTTTTCCTATCTCTCGCGAGTGGTAGGTAATCACTCGACTTCTACCGGATCCTGTAGCATAGCAATCTACATGATCCTGACATACTAGTAGGACTCATAGAATAAGGATATATATATGAAAGTGGTGTTCATTCAACTCCTTAAAACTTAATGCACAAGTATAAAATAAAGTGTAGAATAATAGGGGTTATACACCGGGGTTTGCTTGGGTAAGATATAACCAAAAGTTAGCATTCCATCATAGCGACACAATCATCAGACACTATCTTTTCCGCTACTTTGGTCGACTCCATAATCCATTGATGTTCCTATTATGATATACGTGGATGCAACTCAGAGACGTAAATAATCAACGACAATTGCAACTCTAAAATACGATTACGCTCCGCAAGCTAACGTGCTAGCTTTAATGACTAACGTACTAGTCTACGTATACATGTCGTCAAGTAAGACTTTGTTTCCCAGAAAATGTTCTAGTTTTAAAATCTCAAGGTGTTTCGATATTTTATTGATTGAATATATATTTTTGAACTATGGCTCATTTAGCTACCTTAGCAAACTAATTATTATGGAGCTAAAAAATTATAGTGAGCACCTAATAATGTTAGAAATTTACTGTGAAAGTTTCAGAGCCAATACTATCACCATTTTATCACAAAAATTTCTACAAATTTATATTTTAACAATATTAAGCATCTCAAATTAATTATATAACTCCTAAGAATATAATAAAACTATGTGAACAAGTATACTAGCAGATAGATCATGATTTTAGAAACCTAACAAAATTAGTTTCATAAATTTTGGCCAACTACACAAATTTCTATTGAATTTACAAGTTTGTCTGATAAACTAAATTAGAAAATGCATTAGAAAAAGGAAAAAGGGCCGGTGGCGACTTAATCGGCCCAACAGCCCAGCACGGGCGTGGCTGCGCGCGCGTCGCGATGGACCAGCACGGCCCAAAGCCGGGGTCGCCCACGCGCGATGACGGTTTTGTAGAGAAGCCCCCGAGTTTCGAGGTAATAGTACGACTACCATGTGTAATGTTCCTATCGACAGTGGCTTTACGACCAAGCCCTCGGTTGTTTTCGTCCTCACCATGGGCAGGGCCCTGGAATCCCCGCGCTCGTCGGCGCGGCGACCGACGGCATAGGGTAGCTACGTCGAGCAACCTAGGCTCGCTAAGACGGGAGTAAGGGGTCGACCACCATCTACGGCTAAACGCGCATGACTGGGTGGCAGTTAGTGACTCGGAGGCGCACTGTTGCGAGCTGCAGCGGCGCGACTGTTCAGACGAGCCAAAGCAGCTAGAAGACTAACGAGTGAGCGGGTGAGCATAAAGAGCTTACAGCGAACTTGTCCGTGGTGATGGTTTGGTCAGAGGCGGTCCGAACAAGGTTGGCCACATGCAACCGAGCGGGGCGGCGGCGCTCTGCGATGGACATCAGCCCGTCATCATGCCGTCGACGAGCATCATGGCCAAAATAGCGCGAGCACTGGACGGAGGGAGTCAAGGCGAGCTCAGGGTTACGAGCAATTGAACTGCTACCACTCCTACATGCCTTACCTCCTGACCTACCGGTTCAGTGACGCACATGACCGGCGGCGGGGAGAAACCGAATTCAACCATGACAAACAACGACTAGGCTCGGTGTGAACGGGGCACCTAGCTAATTTCCTCTGCTACTCGTTGACGCGAGGAATTGAACTAGGAAGCCTCGGGCTGGTGATTAAGAAAGGGGAAGGGAGAGTGGTGCACTGCCACTGCCACGTCGCGGGAAGCAGCCCCGACAAAGGTGGCCCGGCCATGACCCGACGAGGCACGACATCGCGAGGATATGACCGCACGAGCGAGGGACAGACGACGCGTTGGTTAGCGCTTGGATAGAACCATTGAAGGTGTGCCCACGTGCCGCCACCGCACGCAGCAACACAGTGTCACGATGCAGTAGACTACGTACGACGTCGAGCTCGGGCTTGGTAGGTGGGTTGTGCGGCTGGGAACAAATGCTACAGTGCTGGGTGAGTCGGAGGGCATGGGACAGCGCCATGAGCAGCGGCGCGGCTCGAGACAAGGAGGGCGGCCGGTGGGGTAGCCGCACAGCAGGGCGACAGCAGCGGCCGAGGGTCCAGTGCCGAGGCCATCCGCCAGCAGCAGGCGTCGCAGCCAAAAGTGGCCAAGCCACGGCCACGCCGTAGCCAGGCCAAGGGCGGCCACCATTAGCCCGCCCATGCACGCGCACGGCCAGAGGCAGCCACTGCGTGCACCCAACGCGGTGACCATGCACTCCCGCCCGAATGGCCAGACACATGCTAAGCACGACTTTTAAAGCGCGTTGAAAAACTAACCTAACATAATTGAAGCTAAACTACCTCGAGTATGCTAACGAGGGTATATCAGTCTACCATAAGGAGCAAAAACACAACATTGATCTTTAACTAGATTTTTCAGAATTAATTCACCAACGTGGCATTGTCACACTCCTTTCAAACTTAAAATTTCTTTCAAGCTGAATTTGACTTCAAGTTCCATTTCCAAGCCAATAGGAATACTAGCTAGTCATATTATTTTTCTACAGCAAAAGTTACATTGTCATCTACAACGTTTGTACTTCAAACCTTATTTAGGTGTCACACACATGTTCTATAATACTTTTGCTCAATAAAAATTGGTTTTTCACCCTACTTGACATAACATGAGTTATTGAATAAATTTCTACTCAACATTTTTATTGGTTATTTTAGGCTACAAGAAATTTATCAACACCTTCTATCACATACATTATTACATAAACATGATGCTCATGACATGATTTAGTAGTTTGTTTATGGCGTAAAACCGAGGGTGTTACACTCCTCCCCGCCGGTCGCCGGATTCGTGCTCCTCCTCCACCCTGCGAGTCGGCGGATCTGTGCTCCTCCTCCACCCCACCGGTTGCCGTGCCCTGCTTTCGCTCCTCCTCCGCCACATCCGTGCAGCAGTCGTGGCCACTGACTGAGCACGCCCTCTTCTGCCGCCGTTCTTCCGACCGAGCACGCCCTCTACTGCAGCGGCGCCACCGCCGTGGGCTTGCGTGGCAAAGAGGCCACAGGCTCCCTCTGGCTAGGCTGAGGCTGCCCGCGGGCGCGGCCTGCTGCCGCGCAGTCGTAGCGGTCCCGTTCTCGCCGCCGTGGCCGCTGGCTGGCCGAAATCAGCCCCATCCCCTATGGCGACGATGAACGGAGACGATGAATCAATGGAGGTAAGGTCACCATCGTAGAGAAAAACGTAACAGAACCAAATAATCCAGGCAACCAATCAAAATCTAACTTAGCTAGGCTTAGCTAGCACAGACAACCAAACACTGCTAGATTGCATTGATCTGGACAGGCTTGAGTAGTCAGGCTTATTTGTCTAGCCAGACTTGGTGGAGAAACAAAACCAAACACACCCTATGTGTTCATTCGCGTAAAAATGATGGACTGTGCAATGTTTTTCTCTGGGAAAAGCTCAATTCCCACTCTAACCGACCTCATCGAGTTGCTTCATGGCGCTGCACAAGAATTTCAAGCACATTCTCAGAAGAGAGACCAAGAATTACACTACCAAAAATATCCCTTCAAAACGGGAGGCGGTTTCTTCTCTTTTAGCTCGAGACGAGAGAGGCTGAAAAGGGTTGTTGGGCAGCCAACTCAAGAGATTTTGAACTGCCACACCTGAACCTGAACTGAACTCGCCACAATCAGCTGAAGACAGGTTCCGTTCCACGATAGCCCAACGCACTGGGCGAAACTGGAAAAGGCCCCAAAAAGGTGCAACGCAGCGCCGCAACAAATCACACGCACGCACACGTCGAATCAGGTGAATAATTCGCGCACCTCCACCCGTTCGGCCCCCCCCCCCCCCCCCCCCCCCCCGATCTCGCGAACGCGAAAAAAAAAAAGAAAGAGCGCAGGGAAAAAAAACTTCATCTCGTCTCACACCACACACACATCCGCCGCCTGGCGTCTCCGCGTCTCCCCTCGCCACGTCGCCGTCCGCCGTCTATCGGGCGAAATCCTAGGTGCACCGCGAGGCGCAGCCGGATCCGCGCGATCCCACCCGGGAGCGCGCCGCCGCAGTCGCCGCCTCTGCCGCAGCCGCAGCCGGCGCGCGCTCAGATCAGC
Organism: Miscanthus floridulus; assembly: GCF_019320115.1. Classification (NCBI taxonomy): domain Eukaryota; kingdom Viridiplantae; phylum Streptophyta; class Magnoliopsida; order Poales; family Poaceae; genus Miscanthus; species Miscanthus floridulus. The sequence goes on along the minus strand of NC_089580.1, from coordinate 158,699,851 downwards.
GTCAGGCGCGCCGCCGGATCCGCCGCGCCGACAGGGAGGGCGCCGCAGCACGCCCAGCTCGGCATTGGTTTGGCTCGATCCGGAGGTGCCCCGACTGCCGGTGCGTGTCCTGATCCTGTCCTGGTCCCCCGGTTGTCTCCCTTTGGCGCGATCTGGGAAATGTTCTCTGTAAAGTATTTTTTGGGGGTTTATCCGCTGATTTTATTCAGTGAAAGTAGTGCGAATTGTTTGATCCAGCTTATGGACATAGCTCCGGTCTTAGAAAATTAGGATTTTAGGTGCTTGAATCGGTACTCATTGATGGATAAGATTTCGAGTTTTTTTCCCTTTTGCTTGACTGCGTGAGTAATATTGTTTCCCGTTGTGTGTATTTACAACAACAACAAAGCCTTTAATCCCAAACAAGTTGGGATAGGCTAGAGTTGAAACCCAGCAGAAGCCGTCAAGGTTCAGGCACGTGAATAGCTGTCTTCCAAGCACTCCTATCTAAGCCTAAGTCGTATATTTCATCCTTTCAAGTCTCCTTTTATTGCCTCTACCCAAGTGAACTTCGGTCTTTCTGTGTCTCTCTTCACGTTACTATCCTGGCCTAAGATTCCACTACGCACCGGTGCCTCAGGAGGTCTCCGTTGGACATGTCCAAACCATCTCAACCGGTGTTGGATAAGCTTCTCTTCAATTGGTGCTACCCCTAATCTATCACGTATATCATCGTTCCGAACTTGATCCCTTCTTGTATGACCACAAATCCAACGCAACATACGCATTTCCGCGACACTTATCTGTTGAACATGTCGTCTCTTCGTAGGCCAACATTTTGCACCATACAACATAGCATGTCTAATCGCCGTCCTATAAAACTTGCCTTTTAGCTTCTGTGGTACCCTTTTGTCGCATAGAACACCAGATGCTTGCCACCACTTCATCCACCCTGCTTTGATTCTATGGCTAACATCTTCACCAATATCCCCGTCTCTCTGTAGCATTGATCCTAAATATCAAAAGGTATCCTTCCTGTTGTGTGTATTCCCGTTGTGTGTATTTACGAAGCTCTGTTTTTGCTTCAAGTTACCTGCATCCCGTAGAAGCTTGTGGAGTTTTCATCTTGCTTTGAGTTGTAGCTCGTCGAATTGTGCTCCATTAACATGTTAGCCGCTGTCCTTACAGTACTACACTGATTGATGAGACTAAAGCTTTTGCTATATGTTGTTTCAATAGGTTGGAGTAATCTGTTTGCGCGGAGCTGCGCTTGGTGCTAAAAACTGTGCAACTATGAGATGTGTTCAGCATATAGCGTGCTGGAAGCCTGCATCGTGCAACTGAGCCCATCCTTCTGGTAGCTAGAGTCCTTGTTCCAATGATGCAGGGGTTGGTAGGTGGCGGTTGTATATGACTACTGGTGATCCCTTGTTCCTGTCATCATCTGGAAGTGCAGATTCACCTTCAAAGCATCAGGCTCCTGCGCGGCCTTCGGTAGGCTCATTAGGCTGCCTCTGTGCAACTGTTTCATTCTCTTCATCACTGTACGAGGATTGTGAAACGGCTTCTGTCACACTCACGGATGAAAGAGAGGCTCAACCAAGACATTTACGGGAGGAGTCTGATGTGAGCAGGGTGGCAGAGCGCTTCCAGTCTGCTGATTCACACTTCTTCCATTGTCTCTCGGTGGAATGCTCTCAGAAGGAGAGGCAGCGGAAGGTTTCCTGGGGTGTTGCAATGGAGATGCAGCATTCTCCATCATCCCCAGAGATCGGAATGGTATCTTCTTCCCATGAGAAGCCAAATCGCTCCCAGAGAATCAGGAACAAGAGCTCACAGTTTGAAGATCCATTTTTATCCGACCATGAGCCAAGGCTAATTTACATTAATGATCCTAACAGGACAAATGATCGATATGAATTTACGGGGAATGAGATCAGGACAAGCAAGTATACTTTTATTACGTTCCTGCCTAAGAACCTCTTCATACAGTTTCATCGGCTGGCATATGTATACTTCCTGGTTATAGCTGCTCTTAACCAGCTCCCTCCTTTAGCTGTATTTGGAAGAACTGCTTCTCTTTTCCCACTACTCTTTGTGTTGTTTGTGACTGCTATAAAAGATGGATATGAAGACTGGCGGCGTCACAGATCTGACAGAAATGAAAATAACCGAGAGGCACTCGTACTTCAACATGGTGATTTTCGGTTGAAAAAGTGGAAAAACATTTGTGCAGGGGAGGTTGTCAAAATTCATGCCAACGAGACCATGCCGTGTGACATGGTTCTCCTGGGTACGAGCAATCCAAATGGTATAGCTTATATCCAAACTATGAATTTAGATGGCGAGTCAAACCTTAAAACAAGGTATGCTCGCCAGGAAACTACTTCCATGATATATGACGACGCATATTCAGGCTTGATCAAATGTGAGCAGCCCAACAGAAATATCTACGAGTTTACAGCTACCATGGAGTTGCACAGTCAGAGGGTTCCGCTTGGACAATCGAACATTGTATTACGTGGATGCCAACTTAAAAACACTGAATGGATTATTGGGGTTGTTGTCTATGCTGGTCAGGAGACAAAAGCTATGTTGAACAGCACGATATCTCCTTCAAAGAGCAGCAACCTAGAGAGTTATATGAACAGGGAAACCCTTTGCTTATCAGCTTTCCTCTTGATCACATGCTCAGTTGTGGCTACTGGGATGGGGGTTTGGCTGTTTAAAAATTCTAAAAACCTGGATGCCCTGCCATACTACAGAAGAAAGTACTTCACCTTTGGGCGTGAGAATCGAAAAGATTTCAAGTTTTATGGCATTGCTTTAGAGATATTTTTCTCCTTCCTCAGTTCTGTGATAATCTTTCAGATAATGATACCGATATCTCTGTACATCACAATGGAGCTAGTCAGGGTGGGGCAATCATACTTCATGATTGGAGATACACGGATGTATGACAGTAGTTCAGGTTCAAGATTTCAGTGTCGATCCTTGAATATCAATGAGGACCTAGGACAAATCCGATACATATTTTCTGACAAAACAGGCACTTTGACACAAAACAAGATGGAATTTCAGCAAGCTAGTATCTACGGGAAGAACTATGGCAGTTCCTTGCAAGTCACCAGTGACTTTTTCACATGAAATAAGCACTACAGGCAAGGCAACTGACCTCTTTTTTTTTTTTGGACCAACCTTTCTTTCTTGCTGTAAGAACTTTTGAGTTTTGAGCCTTTTAACTTGTTCTTTAGGAGAAAGCTGAAAATCAAACATGGTTGGGCTATATTCCATCCATCACTACTATGTATTAGGTTGAACCTTGAGTTTAAATTTCCACCTCCCACCATAGCTTTAATGGAGTTCTGTATGCTGCAGCTCATAAATAGTTAACTACATTCATTTTTATCTTTGGTCCTTGTATCTTACTTAAACAGTCTATGCTCCAATCTGAAGAAAGAAAACGTCACCTTGCCTTTCCCACAGCTTATTGACAAAAACAGCCAAAGCATATATGTGGTCTCCCCATTTGGGTGCTTGATACTACCATGCCATGATAGTGGACCAACTATATTATTGTCTAAACCATTGTTCCATGTCCGTGCTTGAAACTGGAAACCTCTGTAGGTGCCTTGATTACTGTAGCTCATGGTGACTTAGCGAGTATGCCATTTTTGTATTCTTTTGTTTGAACTACATGAGATGATACCTTATTGGAGGTCAGAAATTAAAAAAATATGAAGTGTCTGGGATTAAACGAACAGCCAGCAACTTGGTTCCTGTCCAAGGTCCAGGTTTTTATAGAAAGTCTTTGAAAGCTCGTCCGCACTATGCAAAATTTAGAATTTTTCTGATTTCTTACCTTTTGAGTTTTGACTGCAAATATAACAATTTCATTTTGGTCTCAGTTGTGTTTTATTCATTCATTTTCTAGATCTGAGCTCCAGATCATTTACCCGTCAATGCTTAAGCTTGTCTCATTTTGCAGAGTCACTGAGACAAAGTGGCAGGAAGCCTAAAGTCAATGTTGATTCGGCACTCACGGTGCTTCTGAATCAACCATTGATTGGGGAGGAAAGACTTGCTGCTCATGATTTTTTCCTTACTCTGGCTGCCTGCAACACAGTAATTCCAGTTAGCACAGAGAGTTCTCACGATTTGACAAGTGAAGTGGATGAGACAGGTGCAATTGATTACCAGGGTGAATCACCTGATGAGCAGGCTTTAGTAACTGCAGCCTCTGCTTACGGGTATACCCTCGTGGAAAGAACAACTGGACACATTGTTATAGATGTTCTAGGCGAGAGGTTAAGGTAAATACTGCTACCCTCTGAGTTCTCTGACTAAGTTGTAGCCACTGCTGTATCAGTCCCAATGAATTCATTTTGCACCTTTGTTTTTTCAGAGTGTATATTTACTTACCAATCTTACATTGTCATAATCAGGTTGGATGTTCTTGGTCTCCATGAATTCGATAGTGTGAGAAAAAGAATGTCCGTTGTTGTAAGGTTTCCGGACAACAACGTAAAGGTTCTTGTGAAAGGTGCTGACACATCAATGCTAAGCATTTTGAAAGTAGAAATTGGTGATGGACTTTATGATTCGCTGCATGTTAAAATAAGAGAAGCTACAGAAAGTCATTTGTCAGCTTATTCATCAGAGGGTTTACGAACCTTAGTCATCGGTTCAAAAAACCTGACAGATGCAGAATTCAGTGAATGGCAGGAAAGGTACGAAGAAGCTAGTACCTCCATGCATGAGAGATCAGCAAAGCTCCGTCAAGCAGCAGGTCTGGTAGAATGCAATCTGACCCTTCTTGGTGCAACTGCAATTGAAGATAAATTGCAGGATGGTGTTCCTGAGGCCATTGAGTCTCTGAGACAGGCTGGAATCAAGGTGTGGGTTCTAACAGGAGATAAGCAAGAAACTGCTATATCGATTGGTTTGTCATGTCGACTCTTGACTCAAACCATGCATTCGATCATCATAAATGGTTCCTCAGAGGTTGAGTGCAGGCGTCTTCTAGCTGAGGCTAAAGCCAAATTTGGAATAAAGTCGGCTGATTTTGGGCGGGATTCGCAAGGTACAGAAGATTTGTACCATGATGATATTTCTCAACTGAGGCCCTCAAATGGCCACCTGTCTGAAAGTGCAGTACAAAACTTTGAACTAACCGGAGTTATTGCTGGTGACAAGTCAGAGTACAATGAGAAAGTGACCAATTTTGATGGCACTGAATTAGCACTGATAATTGATGGAAGCTCCCTTGTGTATATTCTAGAGAAAGATCTTGAATCAGAGGTTTGTTATTGATGCTTTTATTATTGTGGCATATTCTTAATATATTGGTTTATTAAATGCACAATCACTTCTGCATATCATTCCTCAATGCATAAGAAATATCTGCAGATACAAATGTCAAACTGAAGCTTATTTGTTGCCCCTTCATTCTTCATTAACTTTTCACTACTTTCTATTTCACAGTTATTTGACTTGGCAACTTCATGTAAAGTCGTCATCTGTTGCCGTGTTGCTCCTCTGCAAAAGGCTGGCATTGTTGATTTGATTAAAAGCAGAACGAGTGACATGACCCTGGCAATTGGTGATGGTGAGATACTGAATCTGATTCTTTGCTAGTTAGTACCTCGTGTTTTTCTATTCCATCTGTTGGCCAACCAATCGTTGAAATTCTATGGGCTAATTGTTAGTTATGAGTAATGACTGAAGACCACCACCTTTAAGAGTTCAGGTAGAGTTCAAACTCTGGTAATTGGGTCCTTTTTTTTTTTTTGGGTTTTTCCATTGTATACTTTTTTTCTTGAACACGCAGGAGAGCTGCGTATCGTTATATTAATAGAAGAAAAAGTCATACATAGCCCCCCCCCCCCCCCCCCCCCCCCCCCCCCCCCCACGCACACACACACACTAGTACATAGAAACTAAATCACCGGTTAAAACAATTGTATACTTTCTTATACTGTTTCTCTTATTTTGAAGTATATTGTAAGCACCCTTAAAACATTTGATGCAGTGTTTTGATGTACCTGTCCATATCTGATATTTGCGGTTTGAAAGAATCCAGTTCGAGTGTGTATTGGTAGTAGTTTATACTCTACAATTTCACTGTATCTTGAACGTAACACTTAGCACAGACCATTTCTTTCAGTGGCACGTAGGAGATGAAAGGATTTGATTTCCCAGAATGAAATGAAAACTAGCTTTCACTTACATTTGCTTTTTTGTCGTGTTTCAAATTGGTCAGGTGCTCCTTGACCTTTGAAAATTATAGAGTTACCCTATGGGGAATTAGCAGTCCCACGAATGATATAAATACTACTGTTTCTCTAGCTTTACTAACATCAGCGGCACCTTTTTTTCATCTTATTCTTGGGACTCTACATATTATTCCACACTTTGACTTTCCAAGTAACACAAAGGAAACAGAGCCTATCATTCCTTCCTGTTTCCTGATCCTGTTTCATCTTTTGGCAGGGGCAAATGATGTTTCAATGATACAGATGGCAGATGTTGGTGTTGGCATATGCGGTCAAGAAGGTCGTCAGGCGGTGATGGCTTCAGACTTTGCTATGGGTCAATTCCGCTTTCTGAAGAGATTACTTCTTGTACATGGGCACTGGAATTATCAGCGTATCGCATACATGATCCTGTACAACTTCTACCGGAATGCTGTCTTCGTGCTAATGCTTTTCTGGTACGATCTTCCCCTCTATATACCTTTCTTGTTGTTTGAACCTCTGGTCTCTGTAGAACCCTTTTCTTGTGTGTGTGCTTAAGCATTCAAATTTCAGAATTTTACCGTTACAAAGTATGATGCTATTTTTCTCTGCTACTTTAGAAGACAGAGTTGGTGATGGTGTGAATTGATCTTTGTGTGCATGCCTATGTGCCATGTATGATTCATTGTAGAGAATTGATTTGCACATAGTTATATTTATATGTGTTATCTCATGAATCTTGATATGTTAAAAGTTTGACATGTATTTTGTGGATTCAAGGATAAAGAGGCAGTAAGGGCTTTCCATCTTACAGTAGTTGTTCCCTTTGAGATTCATCAGAGTTTAGACCAACTTGTATTATCGCATATATCTTGATTTTCTGAAAGTTTGACATATTTCCTCATGTGTGTAGGTATATCCTATACACGGCTTATTCTGCAACTCTGGCATTAACAGATTGGAGCAGTGTTTTCTATTCCCTTATATACACATCAGTTCCAACGGTAGTAGTCGGCATTCTCGACAAGAACTTAAGTCATAATACCCTTCTTTGTTACCCAAGACTCTATGAGGCAGGGCTTCGAAATGAGGGCTACAACTTGACACTCTTCTGGATCACAATGCTCGATACATTGTGGCAAAGCCTTGTCCTTTTCTATGTCCCTTTCTTCACATACAATATCAGTACAATGGACATATGGAGTATGGGAAGTTTGTGGACAATTGCTGTGGTTATAATTGTCAATATTCATCTAGCCATGGACATTCAACGTTGGGTGCTTATAACCCATCTTGCTGTATGGGGTTCTATAGCTGCTACGTTTTTATGCATGGTGTTAATTGATTCTATACCAATTTTCCCTAACTATGGGTAAGTTCTGACTCACTGGTTTACTTATCACCTATGGCAATAGCATGTGATTCTATTTTCTTATTCCTGGCAGGACAATTTACAACATGGCTGCTTCAAGGACTTACTGGCTTAGTGTTTGTCTTATAATAGTCCTTGGATTGCTTCCTCGGTTCCTTTGTAAAGTAGTATATCAGACCTTTTGGCCATCTGATATTCAAATAGCAAGAGAAGCTGAGCTTTTTAAAAAGCTGCCCCAACAGTTGGGTTCAAGGCCTGCAAGTGACATCAGCTAACAACGGTTTCACAAAGTTATTTTGTCAATCTGAATTTGAGGCTGTGTTGATTCAATTGTTGAGCTGATTTTTGTTGAAATTTTGGTAAGTTCTGTTTGTTACCCCTTTTATATGAGGTATTTTGTACCTGCCATGGACATTGACAGGTTTACACGTTAAAATTTCTGTAAAAATATATTATGCCAAATAGAAAATAAAAGATATATTATGAAATCGGTTTCCATGATGAATCTTGTAGCCTATGGATCCCATGGTCTAAAGTTTAGTTGGCCACTTTAACTCACTTGTGTGGTATGACAAACAAATGGCTTTTTTGCGAGGCTGGCTAAGCTTTAGACAGCATTTTAGACCACCAGTTTGGAGCCTCAAGAGCTAAAGTGGTTTAAAGTGCAGTGGCAAAACTTTAGATGATGAGATCTAAACAGGACCTAAATCTGCTTATATTTGTGATTCTGTAACTGTATCAGGAATTAGCAGTTTTCTATAGAATTGAAGAACGTTTCAACTGCAGTTTCAGTAATCAGTAGGTCAGACATGGATATTCTTCTGTTTATCTAGCTGCTAGTGTTTACAGTATATACCAGTGCCTGAGCTTTTTCTTATGACTAATTTCTTGTTTTGGCTTAGATTATACGCAGAGGCAAAATTTGGTAAGGTGTATAAATTCGGCTCGTGGAAGAGGCTTCAGAATGCAATGGAGCTGCTGACAAAGGGAACTGACTGTACTGGTAGTGACGAAACGCTTGGGCCTTCGGGGGCTAGTAATGGACAATTGTACAGATATGGGACACAACGATACATACACTTGTATTTTAAGGTAGAGCTTGGTAGTTTGTGTTTAGGAAATAAAAATGTAAATAGATACAAATTCTTTTCGCACTCTGGCATTTTTTTTTGTATCTCTGACTATATGTTAACCATCTTCATTTTCTTCCAGCTGCTTGAGGGTTTAGCTGTAGCGCCTTGCGCTGTTGGAATTTTACATTTTATTTACAGCAATACGAGGCCCAGTTCCCTAATGTAGTGGTTCCAAACCACATGGAACTTTGTTGAACATTTATTTCTGGATGTATCAGTTTTAATTGCGTTGATGTAATGTTTTGGATGAAATGGCACCTGAAATAATTCACCTTTCTTCCACCATGGTCGAAACCGAATTTCATTACATTCAAGCAATGGAATTACAAAAGTTTTTGCTTGGAGGAATTTTGGAGGAATTTGGATAAATCTAGAGGAATTTGTGAGAGAAAAATATTGTTCTGGATAAAAAAAGAAGCGGATCAAGCCGGGTTTAAAGGCACGTGAACGGGGCCATTAGAGCATACAGTACTAAGAACGAAAAGGGCAACCTCACTAGGTCTTGTCTAGAGATAGCAATAGGTACCCGGCCAGTTTTTACCCTATAAGGGTAAAAACTATTTGCCAATTTCTTTGCCTATAGGTTTGTTAATGGGGGAAAAAAAACTCAGCGGATTTATGGGCGTGGGTCTGAGGTTGTAGTATCTAAACCCGCAAACCATGTGTTTTTTTAAATATGACCAATTATAGAAGAGTAGATCACATTAGCCCACAATACCCGTCGGTGTTTTCGGACTACCGACGAGTAAATTTGTATTTGCGCGTTTGATTCGAATGGTGTGCTCGGAGGATATTTATAATGGTTTGGACTTAACGTCCCTACATCCAGTTTACTGCTGCTCGTGTTATCGGCACTTGGTTTACAATAGAGATTACAAACAGACGAGAGAGGGAAAGAATCCCAAGTCTCTGGTGAAAGGACTGAACGGGTGCTGAGAGCTCGATCGCTGCTCAGCCGTGTGCTCGTGCCATGCTCTTATGTTTTTATCTTATGGTTCGGTCTCGTACGAATCTGGATCCCCTTTCATGGGGCGCACTGCTTCTTTTATAGGCGAAGGGAAAGCACGGGTTACAACGGAGGAAAAGGAGAAGAACGAGAGAGAAGAAGGCTTCTAGATCGTCGGGTCCTCGTTCATGCAGGTCCTGTAGATGTCAACAGGGACGACTCCACGTCGTGGCCCTATTCGTTATTGGTGCCATACGCATGCGTCATCTGCCGGTCATGGCGTTTCATTCCATCCCGGCGGACGTCGTGGTGAACTGACGTGCTTGTCAGCATTCGTACGACGGTTAGACAGAACAGCACCGGCACGCCCAACACTGTTCTTGATGTGAATCCTTAGGTACAGCCCGTCATGGCCACGGGTTACATCGAAGCGTGCCAGTCTCTTCCGAGAGAAGGACGACGCCTGATCTCCATGATCGGTGGCTTGTGCATCGCTGCAGGTTCTTGTTTGCAGGATCTGTAGCAGGGTGGCTGGCAGCTATGGCAGCACTGACGGCAAGGTCTCAGTTCCGTTTGCACATTCTGATGGAATGAATAAACCCTGTGCCGACGATATCGCAGCGACGGCAGTCCACGAGGAGGAACCTGGCCAGACCTGCTTAGGCGAGATACATAGCCAGAATGCTTGGCAACAGGATGATATGCTTAGGCGAGATACATAGCCAGAACCTGGCCAGACCTGCTTAGGCGAGATGCATAGCCAGAATTCTTGGGGTCGGGTGAGACGTAGCACGAACCTAAGGGGTCGAGCAAGATGGAACCCGCGGCCTTAGGGTCAGGCGAGACTTTTTAATACGTCTTGCCCCAGCCGGAGAAGTCAGCGTGAGCGCCAACTTCCTTGCTTTAGATATCCCTAATATCGATACCCGACAATACCCCAAGTTTCGCAACTAGATCGGTCCATTAGAGGCATATATAAAACGAACTTCCCATCACAAAACCCTAGCTTAGGTCACTCCCCGCGCCCCCCCCGCACACCCGGCAATACTACAACAGTGGCACGCATCTAGATCATGCATTCACACAGCTTCTGTGTCACGTCGTCCGAGAGGCTGAGACCCTGACTAGTTCATATATGTATGCCATTAATATATGAACTATGGTGGCTCAATGTTGTATGGTTGGTGAAATTTAATTTATCATTTATGTTAATTTTTCTTTGTACTATGTAGAGTATATGTGTCGGTGTTTCGGACCGGGGGATCCTTAACCAACGAGTGAATTTGTGCTACGTGCCTCTAATCCCCGATGGTGATGCAAAGAGACACAAGGTTTATACTGGTTCAGGCAATCAACGCCCTACGTCCAGTCTGAGAGATCGATCTTGTATTCCTTGCACCGGAGTGCTCGTAGTAGGGGGTTACAAGCTAGGTGAGAGAGGGAGCTAGCCCCAGGTCTCGGCCGGGGGTGGTGCGGGCTGCTTGAGGCGTTGTTCTCAAGCAGCGTAGAAGTGTGTGGTTCTATTGGTAAGTTCCTCTTTCTGCTCGTCGTTCTCCTCGTACCTAGAAATGGCCCCGGTCCCTCCCTTTTATACTCTAAGGGAGAACCAGGACATACATATGTTGCTACATAGCGTCCGATAAGTGGGGATGGCGTGTCCGAGCCCTGCAGCCGGCCACTGTTGTGGTATGGTCGATGGAGTGGCCCCGTCCTTGTCGTGCAGAAGTGACGCGCCGGTCATACTTGATCTTGTGCGTCGTGGGGCTCCAGTATAGCTTGAGGCAGGGCATGGCGGGTGACGTGCCGGTCATCGTGCGATGACATCGTAGGGGGCCGAGGCTCTGCAGATGCCGAGTCTGAGCCATCGTGGGGGCTCGGCGGACATGGATCCCCAGGCTGCCGAGCCCCTGAAGCAAACTGCCGAGGCTTTGGAGGGAATTATTGGTCCTGGGTACCGATTCCGAGGCCACAGTATCCCGGTCGTGGCTCCCCATGCCGCGTTGTTCTCGGAGCAGGAGTTGGCAGCACAGTGAGGCATGGGCGTCAACCATGTGCATAGCGGTGGGCATAGTGGTGGGTAACCCCTGTCCAGTCCTGCCCCCCATCCCGTCGGCCATTCCGCTGTACTGTGCCGAGCATGCGGCCGATGTCAGTGGCAGCAGTTGGTTGAGTTAATGCGACGCGACATTTTGTCAGAGGGACAAGTGAAGGAAGAGGCAGCGGAGTGTTGCCGAGCCCGCCTCGCGCGAGGCAGAGGGTCGGCGACCCGGCCGAGGCCTGCGACGAGAGGGGGTCGGCCGAGGCCTTCGGTGGGGGATCGCCCGAGGCCAGCGGTGAGGGGGCCTCGAGCGATATGGAGAATTGGCCGAGGCCTTTGGTGAGAGGTCGCCCGAGGCCAGCGATGAGGGGGCCTCGGACGAGTCGAAGAGTCGGCCGAGGCCAACGATTATTAGCTGGTTTTGATCTTTACGAAGTCTAAGCAGTCGTTTTTTGGTTCTTGCTTAGGGTACCCCTTCTCGCGGTATCCGACAGTAGCCCCCGAGCCTTGGGGGGAGTGGAGGCACTCCCCCTGAGGTTCTGACGAGAATTGACTCTTGATAGTTCCTATCGGGATGGTGTTTCGTACTCAGGGTTTCGGTGGGTGCGCGCGAGCGCACCCACCGGGTGTAGCCCCCGAGGCCCTGGAGGAGTGATTTCACTTCTTCTAGGGCTTTTGTCTCTTTGGAGTGAGGGGTTTTCATTGTGTTTGCCGAGCCCGTGGATGCGAGTTCAGATCGCTGGGCCTCGACGATGCTGTGAGAAGAGCCCCTTAGCCTCTGCCTAGAGCAAGAGGGCCATCAGGGGTTCCCCCGGCTTTTTGTACGACCCTCGCGCTTCCTTTTCGCTCGGAAGGAGGGGTGGAAGATGCTATGCTACCCTTGGTGGGCGCGAGCGATGGCATTTTTGGTGAGCTGTTATTGGGTAAGTCCGAGTGGAGGCCCGTACCTCGTTCGCTGGGGGTAGGCTAGCGGTCTAGGGACGCGCTCCAAGAGTACCAGAGGGTTTCTCTAGTGGGTGCCGAGGCCGTTCGCTGGGCCTCGGTGGCTCGGTGCCTCCCTACGGTGGGATCCCATTCAGAGACCTCCCTGCCGGTCTCGGACACGACACAGGGCGTCCCAAGCGTTTGCTTGGGCCTCGGCCTCGTACAGGCTCGCCCGTAGTCGCCCCTGACTCTGTTGCCCTAGGGTGGCTGTCGAAACCCCTAAAGGCCCAGCCTTCGAACCCCTGGACCATAACAGGCTTGGGTCGCTTGCCTTTATCTTGGGTGCAGGAAGAGCCCCTGAGCCTCCGCACGGAGCGAGAGGGCGGTCAGGGGTCCTTTCGACTTTTTTGTCCGTCCCCCGCACGTCCTTTTCGCTCAGACGGGGGGTTGTTTGCTGAGCCCACTCGTGTGCGAGCCTGAGCCGCTGGGTCTCGGCAAAGTTGTAGGAGGAGCCCTCGAGTCTCTCGCACGGAGCGAGAGAGCGGTCAAAGGTCCCCCTGGCTTTTGGTTCGCCCCTCGCGCGTGAGGGTTTGTCTGCCGAGCCCCCCTCGGGTGCGAGCCTAGGTCGCGGGGTCTCGGTGTCTTTGCAGAAGGAGCTCCCTAGCCTCTGCACGGAGCAAGAGGGCCGTCAGGAGTTCTTCTGGCTTTTTGAACGACCCTCGCGCTTCCTTTTCGCTCGGAAGGAGGGTTTGTTTTGCCGAGCCCCCTCGTGTGCGAGCTTAAGTCGCTGGGCCTCGGCAATGTTTTGCAGGAAGAGTCCCTTAGCCTCTGCGCGGAGCAAGAGGGCCGTCAGGGCTGACTTTTTGTTCGACCCTCGCACTTCCTTTTCGCTCGGAAGGAGGGGTGGAATGTGCCACGCTACCCTCGGTGGGCGCGAGCGATGGCATTTCCGGTGAGCAGTTATCGGGTAAGTCCGAGTGGAGGCCCGTACCCCGTTCGCTGGGGGTCGGCTAGCGGTCCGGAGACGCGCTCCAAGAGTACCGGAGGGTTTCTCTAGTGGGTGCCGAGGCCATTTGCTGGGCCTTGGTGGCTCGGTGCCTCCCTACGGTGGGATCCCATTCGGAGACCTCCCTGCCGGTCTCGGACACGACACAGGGCGTCCCAAGCGTTTCGCTTGCTTGGGCCTCGGCCTCGTACAGGCTCGCCCATAGTCGCCCCTGACTCTGTTGCCCTGGGGCGGCCATCGAAACCCCTAAGGGCCCAGCCTTCGAACCCCTGGACCGTAGTGGGCTCGGTGCCCAGTTCCTTTGCCTGAAAGGAATCGGGTGGGGGTTATTTCTCTCCCTACGGCTAACAACGGCAGGCACGTCTTTTGAGGTAGCTTTTTCAGGGAGGCGAAACAGCGCCTGCTGCTGCTGTGGTTGGACGCGACGTGGTGTCAGCCGACGGGACATAACCGTACACGCAATTAATGAGGAGGGAGTGGGCGCGTGGGTGGTAAGACCAGATCTGGATAACCGCAGCGAATTTTTTGGGGGTAACTTCCCCGATTTCGTCGCCCACGATTTGCTCCCTTCCCTGCATAAATACGAAACAAGCCTCGCCCCTTCTCCCCTTACCTTGCCTGTGTCTGCCTTTGCTACCTTCTAGCTATTGCTAAAGAAAAACAGAGAGCACCGGAAAGAAGGGAGAAAGGGGGGGAGTGAGAGGCAGAAAGCGAGCCTTACCACTGTAGTCACGACCTCCACCGCGCGCATGGCCAACGTCGTGGTCCTCCCGGCGGACCCATGGGATCGGTCTGACGTGACCGTGGGAGTGCTGCAGTCGCTCGTCGACGTCAGTCTCCTCCGCCCAATCACCGATCCCAGCAGGCCGGAGTGGATGGCTCCAGGAGGCGAACCAGAGCCGAGGCCTCGCGACGGCTACGTCGTGAGCTTCGTGTCCTTCCACGAGCGTGGTTTTGGCCTTCCGGTGGATCGGTTCATGCGGGTGCTCCCGCATTACTATGGCGTGGAGCTCCACAACTTCAACCCCAACTCCATTGCGCAGGCGGCCACCTTCGTCGCCGTCTGCGAGGGGTACCTGGGAATCCCTCCCCATTGGGAGCTGTGGCTTTACCTATTTCGGGCGACGCATACCACCAGGCCGACGGGTATGACGGGCACGAGGAAGGCGACGAGGACCGGCGGCTGCACTCTCCAAGTGCGTTAGGACTGGCTGAACCTCTACATCCCAGCCCAACTTACGTTGTCCAATCGTCGCTGGTACTCCAGCTGGTTTTACCTCCGCAACGACGACGGCGGGCTTCCTCCTTATACTGGGAGGGTAGTGGAGATTCAGCCGGAGCACTGGCGGTATGGCGTCCCGAGCGAGGAGCAACACAGGCTGCGGCCACTGCTGAAGGCGCTAGAGAGGCTGCGCGATCATGGCCTTACGGTGGCAGTGGCGATGGCGGCCTTCCATCACCGGAGGGTGCTGCCGCTGATGGCGTGGCGGCGATGTTTGTTCGAGATGATGCCGGACGAGCCGATCGACGGCATCCGGATGTCCGTCGCGCCCTTCTCCGACGAGGAGGTTCTGCGCTGGGTGAACGAGGCGGTCGAGGGGCGGCAGAAGATCGGTGGCCTGTCCCCGTTCTCGATGCGCCCGATGCTGGGGTACCTTTCCCTGGTGAGTTGTGTGCGGCTGCAGCCTCTGAGGCCTCCTTGTTCCTCTCCTTGGCCTGAGCCCTTATTCGTATTTGTCGTTTTTTGCAGGGGATGAGGGACATACGAGCCTCCCCATCGCCCGTCCCTGAAGACGCACAGCGGCGGGCGGCGAACCGGGCGTACGCAGAGGCCCAGAAGAAGAAGAAGGACGCTAAGACGACAAAACGCAAGAAGAAGATTGTTGAGCGCGACGCTCTGGAAAAGCGTCGCCGGAAGCAGAAGCTCGAGGGTCTCCCAGTGGAGGCGTCTCCGTCGACGTCAGTGGAGGGTTCGAGTGGCGACGATGGTGGTGAGGTGGAGCGGGGTCCCCTCGACCGCCTCCCTGACGTTAGGGAGATGGTTCTTGGGGCGTCGGCGGGCGGTCCGGCGTCCTAAGGAGGAGGAGGAGACGGCGACTCGGGGCAGATGAGCGCTCGCCCCGCGACCGAGGCCGATACGCCCGAGACGAGGGCGTTGGGAAAGCGCGCCATCAGCCCACTGGGCTCGACGGCAGAGGTGGAGCAGGCGGCTGCGGGGCTGGCTCCACCGGGGGTTGAGCGAGCGCCGGAGTCCGACGAAGGTCGGCCGGCCTCGGCGGATACGGGGGCCGCGCCACCGCCGCCGTTGCAAAGGAGGGACGTGGTGAAGAAGCGGTTGGGCATCCGCTCAAGGTGAGTATTTCGCTAGTGAAGTCTTTTAACATCTCCTGCTTTGTTTTGGTCACGGGTCTGACCGTGTTTTGCCCTCAGCAAGAAGCATTAGGCAAAAGTGCCTGCCTTTACGCCACGCAAGGCGCTCAAGGTGGGCATGGGTTCCATCGCCCTAGGGGTGGTGGAGGTACAAGAGTTGGTCGCCTAGGTAGGGGCTACCTAGGCGGCCATGGGGCGAGAGGAGGAGGAGGAGCCTACACTCCGCGAGGCCACAGCACCTATAGCTATCGAGGCCACTGTGGGTGCGGCCAAGACCCCCTCGGCCGTGGAGGCCACCGAGGGCGAGGTCGGGGTCGAGGCCCCCTCTGTCATCGAGGCCACCGAGGGCGAGGTCGAGGTCGAGGCCCCCACGGTCGCTGAGGCCCTCTGGACCTCAGGGGCCGAGGTGGTGGAGATCGCGGCGCCCGGGAACTTCGGGGCCGAAGTGGTGGAGGTCGGAGTGAGCGCGGCGAGGGCGGCAGACCTTGAGGTGGAGACAGAGGCGAGGCAAGCCTCAACCCTGCCGCTAATTCAGAGCGTGCTTCCGGTACAAGGGAGCGCCCGGGAGGCGGAGGTCCGCCCGATCCCTGCCGATAATGCTTCCCGGGGGAAGGGGGTGGCCGATGCTGAGGCGGCCAGTGCCGTGGAACAACCGGCTTCAGCTTCGGGCGAGGGAAGTGCGGCCCTCGTGCGAGTGCGGCCTGAGCCGTACGGGTGGGATCACCCACGCGTCTGGTGGCGGAGCCGGGATGACCCCGAGGGGGAGCCCATCTTTGCACTTGAGGACGTGGCCGAGGGGGGTCGCTGGGACACCCTCGAGCAGTACCATAGCCTGGCGGAACGGTCACTGCGGACAGCGCTGTCCGTCGTGGCCAATGACCTGCCAGGGGTTTCGTAGGTACGTATCCCCCTTTTCTCGTGTGATGTCGTCTTTCTCCGGGTTTATTCGTAGTGCTCAACTTGTGTTCTGCCTATCCAGGAGCTCGAGGCCCGGTCCTTCGGGAAGTCACTGTTCCTTTGGCGGGAGAGGGGCGTCTAGGACGAGCTCTGTCGGCAGAGGGAGCTGCTTGCCCATGCTAACGAGCTTCTGTCGGCGCGGAGCGCGGAGGTGGAGGATCTTCGTCTTCGCTGTGACAACCGGGAGGCTGAGGTGGCCATGGCTCAGGGGCAGGTCGCCCCTTTGGCGGCACGGGTTAAGGAGCTGGAGGAGGAACTGGCCCGAGTGGCCGACGAGCGAGACGCCTCCAACTCCCGGGCGGAAGAAGTGAAAGCCACCGCCATAGCCACCGCCGGGCAGCTGGGTGCGGAGCAGCAGGCGCACGAGCTGACGAAAGGTGCCTTGGCAGAGGCCACCAAGGCAGCCAAGGCTTCCCAAGGTGAGGCCCTAAAATGGAGGGAAAAGGCCGAGGGTGAGTCCTGTTCCCTTTGTCTCGTTCGTCTTTTCACGTGTTCGACACCTGACTTCTTCTCGCGACGCAGAACTAGAGAAGGAGGCTTCCAGGGCAGCCGAGGCCTCTCGAGTCGAGGTCCAGCGCTGGAAGGAGAAGGCCAAGGGTGAGTCCCGCAGGCCTCGCGCCCCCATTTGGCCTGTTTTCTTTGACGCTTAATCCCATTCTACTTGTTTTGGCGTAGGGTTGGATGATGAGGTCTCGCGGTTGACCGAGGCCTCCGTCGCACTGCAGACAGTGCTCGATCACGAGATCGAGGAGCACGAGGTGCTACAGAGTGCAGCTCGCACCATCTGTGAGGCCCTAGAGATGGAGGGGGTTCAATCAGGCAGCTCCCTTAGGAGCCGCCTGACTGCGTTGATTGGCCAAGTGCGTCAGCGACTACGGGAGGCGCTACACACATGCGTCAAACGCGCCCTGGCCATCGTCTCCTCACACTATGCTGGCGTCAACGTCGAAGGCGTCAGTGACAGCTATGTCCTGTCTGAGGATGCCATCGAGGCTGAGGAGGAGCTGACGAAGCTGGAAGCGGCAGTCGAGGGCCCCGGCACGGCGTTGGTGAAGTTATTCGAAGAGGAGGTGGTCCCTCCTTCGTCGTCTGCCGACGCGGGAGACCCTGCGCCTTGACCTGGGCCGAGGGGGCCATGTAATAAGTTAGATTTATTACTGTATCGTGACATTTGTGGCCGTCGAGGCCTTTGTGAGGTGCTTGTATATATACGTTTTTTCTAATCGCTTTATTGTATTTCCGAGCCTCTGTCCTCTGTCTCGCCTCCGAACGTATCATCTGTAAAAACTCCCTTGGAGCCTAAGTTGTCCCTCGGGTAAAAGGTGGTGAGGGAGTTGCCGTAGCCCAGAGGTGTAGGTCATTCTCACGGCTCAGCCGGCCTTTTAGCCTTGAGACATACTTTTGGTCCTTAGGTTTTTTACAAATGATCTGTTAGAGCGCGCTAGATAGAGTTTGGCATAGGAATTTAACTGAAAATTGATTAAGAAATGGTGTCCGAGACTTAGGGGGGTTCCCCCCCTTCTAGCCCTCGAGGGAGGTTCAGCCATGCGGAGGCATGGCCGAGTCTCCCTTGAAGCGTTATCGTAAAGCGTTTTACCTTCTGTTCCGATTTCTAGACAAGTCCTTTTGAAAAACCCCCCTCGGAGCTTAGGCTGCCTCTCGAGTGAAAGGTGGTGAGGGAGTTGCCATAGCCCGGAGGCATAGGCTTGTCTCTCAGCTCGGCCAGCCTTTTACTCTTGAGGCGAACCTCTGGTCCTTAGGTTTTTTTGTAATCGACTTGTCCTGGTACAGGATAGGTTCCCCTTGATGGGGGTTTCTCGAAAAATTAGAACAACTAAAGACGCTTCTTTAATGTATTTCGAGAAACAAAATATACAATGCTCGGAAATTTAAGGGTAGAAGCGACGTAGCTGTTCTATGTTCCAAGCGTTGGTGAGGACTTCACCCTTCTCGTTGGCTAACTTGTAGGTCCCGAGCTTCAGCACTTGAGCGACGATGTACGGCCCTTCCTAGGGTGGGGTCAGCTTGTGGCGGCCCTTGTTGCTCTGCCTCAGCCTCAGCACTAGGTTGCCCACCTTCAGGTCTCGGCTTCGGACGCGCCGGGCTTGGTAGCGTCGTAGGGCTTGCTGGTACCTGGCTGAGTGTAGCAGCATGATGTCTCGGGCCTCCTCCAGTTGGTCGAGGGCGTCTTCACGGGTAGTGCGGTTGCTTTGCTCATTGTACGCCTGTAGCCTCGGGGAACCGTATTCTAAGTCAGTGGGGAGGATGGCCTTGGCTCCATAGACCAGGAAGAACGGTGTGAATCCCGTGGCTCGGCTCGGGGTGTTTCTTAGGCTCCAGATGACTGACGGGAGTTCGGCAAGCCATTTCTTGCCAAACTTCTTCAACCGGTTGAATATTCTTGGCTTAAGGCCTTGTAGGATCATGCCGTTGGCACGCTCTACTTGGCCATTCATCCTAGGGTGTCCTATGGCCGACCAGGCCACCTGGATGTGGTGGCCGTCGCAGAACATCAGGAACTTGCGACTGGTGAATTGTGTCCCATTGTCAGTGATGATGGTGTTAGGAACCCTGAACCTGTGGATGATGTCAGTGAAGAATAGAACCACTTGCTCGGATTTGATTTGCGTGATCGGGCGAGCCTCGATCCACTTGGAGAACTTGTCGATGGCTACCAGTAGGTGGGTGTAGCCCCCGGGGGCCTTCTGTAGAGGCCCAACCATGTCCAGACCCCACACGGCGAATGGCCATGTGACGGGGATGGTTTGGAGGGCTTGGGCCGGGAGGTGCATCTGCCACGCATAGTACTGACATCCCTCGCAGGAGCGTACTAGCTTGGTGGTGTTGGCAACCGCCGTTGGCCAGTAGAAACCTTGGCAAAAGGCGTTTCCGACGAGTGTCCGAGGCGCCGCATGGTGCCCGCAGGCTCCCGCGTGCAAGTCCCAAAGCAGGGCTGGCCTGCCTCGGTAGTGATGCATCGTTGGAGGACGCCTGACGGGCTTCGCCTGTACAACTCGCAGTCGCAGAGGACGTAAGTTTTGGCTCATCATGCAAGCCATCGGGCTTTGGTCCTATCTGTAGGGAGCTCTCCTCGGATGAGGTAATCAAGGAGCGAGGCTCGCCAGTTCGTACCCTGGTCGGCCTCGGGAGGCTCTGCTTCGATTTCCATGACTTCAGGCTCGACTGCGGAGGCCTCGGCGGCAGAGGGGGCCTCGGGCCCTTCGACAAGCTTGACCGGTGAGCCATCTTCCGCCACCGGGGTGCAGTTGATGGAAGGTTTGCGGAGGTCTCTGGCGAAGATGTTTGGGGGGACCGAGGCCCTCGCCGACGCCATTTTTGCCAGTTCGTCCGCGACCTCATTGTACTTTCGTGCAACGTGGTTGAGTTTGAGACCGTCGAACTTGTTCTCTAGGCGACGTACTATCGTGCAGTACGCCTTCATTTTGGGGTCATGGCAGCTTGACTCTTTCATCACCTGATCAACGACGAGCTGCGAATCACCCCGTACGTCGAGACGTCGCACTCCCAGTTCGATGGCGATTTGCAGGCCGTTGACGAGGGCCTCATATTCGGCCACATTGTTGGAGGCGGCGAAGTGAAGCTGGATCATGTAGCGCATGTGTACTCCGAGGGGCGAGACCAGGAGCAGGCCTGCGCCAGCCCCAGTCTTCATCAGAGACCCGTCGAAGTACATGGTCCAGCATTCTGATTGGATCTGAGCGGGTGGCAGCTGTGTGTCGGTCCACTCGGCTACAAAGTCGGCCAGGACCTATGATTTGATCGCTTTCCGAGGTGCGAAAGACAAAGCTTCCCCCATGAGTTCGACAGCCCACTTGGCTATTCTACCCGAGGCCTCCCGGTTTTGGATTATCTCTCCTAGAGGAAAAGACGACACCACAGTCACTGGGTGGGACTCGAAGTAGTGACGCAGCTTGCGTCGAGCCAAGACTACGGCGTAAACCAGCTTCTGGATGTGGGGGTAACGCGTCTTAGTCTCAGAGAGCACTTCGCTGATGAAGTAGACAGGTCGTTGGATGGGTAGAGCATGTCCCTTCTCCTGCCTCTTGACTACTACGGCCGCGCTGACCACTTGGGTCGTCGCGGTGACGTAGAGTAAGAGGTGCTCGCCCTCGGTGGGCGAAACCAGGACGGGGGGTTGGTGAGCAGTGCTTTTAGCCTGGCGAGGGCTTCCTCGGCCTCGGTGGTCCAAGAAAAGCGCTCGGACTTTCTCAAGAGGCGGTACAGGGGTAGGCCTTTTTCACCGAGGCGCGAGATGAAACGGCTTAGGGCCACAAGGCATCCCATGACCCTCTGTACCCCTTTGAGGTCTCGGATTGGGCCCATGTTGGTCACGGCCGAGACCTTCTCTGGGTTGGCCTCGATGCCACGTTCCGAGACTATGAATCCCAAGAGCATGCCTCGGGGAACCCCAAAGACACACTTCTCGGGGTTGAGCTTGATGCCCTTCTCTCTGAGGCATGTGAAGGCAACCTCCAAGTCGCCGACGAGATCACCGGCCTTCCTAGACTTGACTACGATGTCATCCACATAGGCCTCGATGGTTTGCCCGATGTGTTCGCTAAAGACTTGGATCATGCACCGCTGGTAAGTAGCCCCTACGTTTCTAAGGCCGAACAGCATGGTTATGTAGCAGTACATGCCGAATGGAGTGATGAAAGAAGTCGCGAGCTGGTCGGACTCTTTCATCTTGATTTGGTGGTAACCGAAATACGCATCAAGGAAGGAGAGGGTTTCGCATCCTGCAGTGGAGTCGACGATTTGGTCAATTCGTGGTAGTGGGAATGGGACCTTCGGGCATGCTTTATTTAGACCAGTGTAGTCCACGCACATCCTCCACTTGCCACTTTTCTTCCAGACTAATACAGGGTTAGCCAACCACTCTGGATGGAATACTTCCTTGATGAACCCGGCTGCCATGAGCTTCTGCACTTCTTCGCCAATGGCCCTGCGCTTCTCCTTGTCGAACCAGCGTAGGCGCTGCTTCGCTGGCCTGGAGCCCGCCCGGATATCTAAGGCGTGCTCAGCGACCTCCCTTGGTATGCCTGGCATGTCCGAGGGACTCCAAGTGAACATATCGACGTTCGCACGGAGAAAGTCGACGAGCACGGCCTCCTATTTGCTATCGAGGGTGGCGCTGATCTTCAGTCCTCGGCCGTTGGGGACGGTGGGATCGACAGGGACGAGCTTGACGACCTCCGCGGGCTCGAAGGTCCTGACGCGCCGCTTGGCGTCGGGAACCTTGCTACCAAACTGGTTGAGATCGGCGATGAGGGTCTCGGCCTCCATGATGGCCTCGGCGTACTCGATGCACTCGACGTCGCAGTCGTATGCATGTTTGTATGTGGACTTGACGGTGATGATGCCGTTGGGGCCTAGCATCTTGAGCTTGAGGTAGGTATAGTTGGGGACCGCCATGAACCTGGCGTAGCACGGGCACCCCAAGATGGCATGGTAAGCCCCCTTGAATCCAACCACCTCGAAGGTGAGGACCTCCTTGCGGTAGTTGGAGGGAGTGCCAAAGCAGACGGGTAAGTCGATGCGCCCGAGGGGTCGTGTGCGCTTTCCTGGCACGACGCCGTGGAAGGGCGCGGAACCGCCTCGGGGCCGTGACTGGTCGAGCTCCAGGAGCCCTAGAGTGTTGACGTAGAGGATATTGAGGCCGCTGCCTCCGTCCATGAGCACTTTGGTAAGCCGGGTGTTGCCGATGATCGGGTCGACGACAAGCGGGTACTGCCCGGGGTTTGGAACATAATCGGGGTGGTCATCCCAATCAAAGGTGATTGCCTCCCGAGACCAATCGAGGTACCGGGGGGTGGCCACCTTGACCGAGAATACCTCCCGGCATTCCCTCTTTCGCTGGCATGCCGTGAGGCATGCCGAGGGTCCACCGAAGATCATGAAGGCGTTGTGTACCTCGGGGAACCCATCATCTTTATCACCGTCCCTCTTGCCGGCGCCCCTTTTCCTGGCGTCATCGTCGTTGGGGAGCCCAAGCCTGGCGTAGTAACGCCGGAGCATGGTGCACTCCTCGAGGGCATGCTTCACCGGACCTTGATGGTAAGGATAGGGCTTCTTAAGCATGTCGTCAAATAGCCCGGGGCCCCAGTGAAAGGTCCTTGTTTGGTTTTGGTAATTGAGTGACAACTTAGATGGACTAATTGTGTCTATGTGAGATACACAGGTGATTAGTCCACAGGTACATGTGTGTGAGCAACATATGCCATGGAGGTGAAAATGGCTTGGAGATGTTGCAAAGCTCACACATGTGATGATGAAGGAGCTTAAATGCACATGAGACATGACATTGAGTTATGTGATCAAGGTGGAGAAGATCAAGATAAGACTTGGCTTGATGGACCGGTTGCAAGCGTGAAGGGCAAGTCGAAGGCTTTAGAGTGATGGACCGCGTGGCGGTGAAGCTTGAGCAAGACTTGGCGCCAATGGACGATGGCAACGGTGAAGAGCAAGTAGAGTCAAGATCGATGAACCAATATGATCATATGATGATATAAAGTGGATCATATCATTGTTGATCGTGTTGGTGCATGTGTTGCATCAACATTGGAGGAGATGAAATGGAATGCGCAAGGCAAAGGTATAACCTAGGGCATTTCATTTCACCGGTCATAGGTGTGTAGAGAAGTTTATGACCGGGTTTAGGATAGATGGCCGTACTATCAAGAGGGGCAAACTTGTTTGTATATCGGTCATCTAGTGCCACTCGAGTGATCTAACTTTGCATTGTCGCTAGGATCGAGTGGCGTGGCAAGTTGAGTGGCTAACATCCTTTGGGAAATGATTGTGAAAATGCTAACACACATACACATGGTGGTGTACACTTGGTGGTGTTGGCACATTTATAAAGGAGGTGGTGTTTGTAGGGGTGAGATGGGTTTGGGTCCCTCTCTCCCTCCCGCCGAGCTTGCGAGGTGGGATTCGGCGCTTTCGGGAAAATGGAATGCCTATTTTCTATTGCGCCGGATGCAAATTCTTATGGTTAGCACATTGGAGCAAGGGTGAAGAAGTTAGAAGTGAAAACGAGTTGGTCGCGAAGATGCTGGCGTCGGTCAACTGACCAGACGCTGGATCTGCATGCACCGGACGCTGGCTGGCTGCGTTCGGTCAGGCTGACGTACGGTGACGCAGTAGCTGGAATGTGACCGGACGCTGGCTGCGTCCGATCGCGTTCGACCGGACGCATCCGGTCATGCTCGGGAGCTTACTGGAAACGACCGGACGCTGAGGGTCCAGCGTCCGGTCAGTTGAAGCTGCTGCGTTCGGTCAAGTCAGTGACCATTGGAACTGGGACACGTGGCCGTCTGCGGGCGACCGGACGCTGAGGTCCAGCGTCCGGTCAACACGACCGGAGCGTCCGGTCGGCCCGACCGTTGCCCAGTGAAGGGGTAACAGCTAGTTTAGCCCTTGGGGCTATAAATAGAAGTGGCCCTCAGCCATGGCTAGTGTGGAGCACCTCAAGGGACTTAGTGTCCATGCTTGTGAGTGCTTGGGAGCCCTCCATCACACATATACTTGATAGTGATCATTCGATTGTGTGAGTGAGCGATTCTAGTGCGATTGCATTGTGAGGTTGCATCGAGTGGCACTAGGTGATCGAGTTGCAAGCCGGTGGTGCTTGTTACTCTTGGAGGTTGCCACCTCCTAGACGGCTTGGTGGTGGTCTCCGTCGAAGCGCGCAAGAAGCTTGTGCGGCGCTCCGGAGAAGTGCTTTGTGAGGGGCATTGTGCTCGCCCCGCGGGAGCCACGAAGAGCAACTCTAGTAAAGCGTGTCATTGAGCTACCCTCACTCAAGGGGTAGGTTCTTGCGGCGCCCGACATGCGGGCTTAGCGGGTGATGCTAATTAGCCGCCGAACCACCAAGTGAGCGGTCGACATAACGGAGACTAGCGTGTTGGCAAACACGTGAACCTCGGGAGAAAAATCATCGTGTCAACCTTATTCTTCCCGTTGGTTTGCATCCCCGTTACACAAGCGTGCAATTACTTTTATACATATTAAGCTTGTGTAGTTGCTCTTGTAATTAGATAGCTTGTGTAGCTTGCTAATTACCTTCTTGCTTGTGTAGCATAGAAGTAGCTCCCTTGCGTGGCTAATTTGATTTTAGTAACCTTGTTAGTCACATTACTTAGTTTGTGTAGCTAAGTATTTGCGCTCTCTAATTAGGCATTGGTTGCCTTGTTATTGAGCATTGCTAGTGAGCTTAGTTAGCTTTGTGCTTTTGCTTACTAGCATGTGTAGGAGCTCCCTTGTCACTTAAAGTACTAGCGGCATAGGTTTGTGTAACCTTGCTCCTAGAATTGTTTAGGAGAGCTCTAGCTAGCCTGGCACCTTTATTGCTTAATTGTTATCTTTGCAAGGTGCTAGTGAACATATATAGTGGGGTGTAGTCTTGGCTAGACCGTTAGTTTAAATTCCGCATTTGTATCGGTTAGCCGACGCGATTAAGTTTTAGAAAAGACTATTCACCCCCCCTCTAGTCGCCATCTCGACCCTTCACATGGGGGCCTCAGGGATTCCTGCGATCTGCTGCGGCGACATGGCCGGCCTCGAGGACCTCCTGCTTCCCTGGGCGACCGTTCTTCTTTCTCTTGGGGACGCGGGTGGGCGAGGCCTCGGGGGCCTCGTCCTTCTGCTTCCCCTTGGCGTCGTTGTTGGGGAAGATGGCCCCAACCGCCTCTTCGCCCGAGGTGAAGTTGGTGGCGATGTCGAGGAGTGCGGCCGCTGTGGTTGGTACGTTCCGGCCCAATTCTCGGACTAGGTTTCGGTAGGAGGTGCCAGAGAGGAATGCTTGGACGATTTCCGAGTCATCGACGCGGGGCAACTCGGTGCATTTCTTGGAGAAGCACCAGATGAAATCTCGAAGAGATTCGTCTGGCTTCTGGCGGCAACCTTTGAGGTCCCAGGAGTTCCTGGGGCGCACGTAGGTGCCCTGGAAATTTCCAACGAAGACCCTCACCAAGTCGTGCCAGTCGTGGATCTGTGCGGGGGGAAGGTGTTCAAGCCAGGCTCGCGCTGAGTCTGACAAGAACAAAGGGAGGTTGCGGATGATGAGCAGGTCATCGTCCGCACCACCTAGCTGACAAGCCAGGCGATAATCGGCTAGCCATAGCTCAGGGTTCGTCTCGCCACTATACTTTGTGAGGTTGGCAGGTTGCCGGAACGGGGCTGGGAAGTGAGCGTTGCGGATGGCTCTACTAAAGACCCGAGGGCCAGGTGGCTCGGGAGAAGGACTGCGTTCCTCTTCGCTGTCGTAGCGGCCGTCTCGGTGTGGGTGGTAGCCCCGACTGGCTCCGTCGTCGTGGCGCCATAGCCTGCCAACTACTTTGTGGTCGCCTTGTGCCTCGCGTTGGTCTCTAGGTCGATCGCGCACCGAGGGGGCCCCGTTGGCCGTCGGCGCGCGAGCGGGCTCGGGACGGACCGAGGCACCCTGGCCCCGGCGAGGTTGCGCCGTGGGTTGCTCCGAAGTGTCTCCACGCCGGCGGGAGGCAGAACTTTCGGCCTGCTACACCGCAGCGGTCTCGAGGAGGTCGCAGAGCTCTCCGCGGACCCGTCGCCCCTTGGTGGTGGAGGGCTCGGGCATTGCTCAGACCAGCATCGCAACTGCTGTGATATTCTGGCTAGCACGATTAAAGATTGGGGGTGGCTCACCCCCCTCGTTGTCATTGATGCGGTGATGGACATCGCGAGCCCTCCGTCGGGCTCCTTCGCCCTCACCGCGCCCTTGCTGCTCCTGCTCGAGAGTGTCCCGAAGCTGTTGCAGGAGGAGTCGGTCTTGTTTGACCTTGGCTTGAAGCTCGCGGAGCTGCTCCAGGTCTGGGCGTCGATGCTCCCCACGGACGGGATTCTCGTTCCGTGCTGCTGGGGCTTCGAGACACGGAGGTGTGGCATTGCCCGCCCCTGGCCGGGGCAGGGAAGGGTTGCCTGTCCTCTTGTCCTCTTCGCCCGCCCTTGGCATCCCGAGCCCGACATGGAAGCACTCACGAGACGGATCGTAAGTCCCTTCGTTGTCGAAGCTGGAGTAGCCGAAGCAGTAGTCGCTTGCAGTCATGAAGCGGCGCATGGCTTCGGGGTCACAAAGACTGGAGAAGTCTGCTCCAGCCCACGTCTCGTCTTCTTTCGAGGAGTCGGCGTGGGCGTGCGCCGATGTTGCGGGGGAGAAGTCGAGGGCGAAATGTTGGTGGAGTTCTGAGGGCTCTGCGTGCTTGGAAGCGTAGGCGGAAGCGAAGGCGGCGGCAGCGTTTATCAACCCGAAGGGGTACAGGGATGGTGCTACTGCCGGGCGCCGCTCCACCGGGGCTAGCCCCTCAGGAGGTGGTGGGACAGAGCTTGATGACGAGGCGTCGCCGTGCATCGCCAGAATCTTTTCCTTGCCCAAGCTCAGGTTAGATAAGTCCTCGACCAGGGACTCTGCACCAACAGCTGGGCAAGGGATACCGGCGGAGCGCGGCGCGTCGCCCCGAGCTTGCGTGGTGTCGGAGCGTTCCCGCTCGCGTCGCGCCTGGCAAGTGCTATGGGAGCCGCGGGCCGCGGGTCTGTGGTAACGTCGTTGGGCTGTGGAGCTCGGGGTGCGAGGAGTACCATATCGTATCCACATCCTAGAGACATGAACTCTAGGCTCCTGAACCATACCACTGTGCCGAGACGCAATGGTCGTACGGGGTTTGCCATCCGGAACTTGCTGGGACGATGAAGCTAACACGCAGCGTGCCCCTACCTGGCGCGCCAACTGTCGGTGTTTCGGACCGAGGGGGTCCTTAACCAACGAGTGAATTTGTGCTGCGTGCCCCTAATCTCCGATGGTGATGCAAAGAGATACAAGGTTTATACTGGTTCAGGCAATCAACGCCCTACGTCCAGTCTGAGAGATCGATCTTGTATTCCTTGCACCGGAGTGCTCGTAGTAGGGGGTTACAAGCTAGGTGAGAGAGGGAGCTAGCCCCAGGTCTCGGCCGGGGGTGGTGCGGGCTGCTTGAGGCATTGTTCTCAAGCAGCGTAGAAGTGTGTGGTTCTATTGGTGAGTTCCTCTTTCTGCTCGTCGTTCTCCTCGTACCTAGAAATGGCCCCGGCCCCTCCCTTTTATACTCTAAGGGAGAACCAGGACGTACATATGTTGCTACATAGCGTCCGATAAGTGGGGATGGCGTGTTCGAGCCCTGCAGCCGGCCACTGTTGTGGTATGGTCGATGGAGTGGCCCCGTCCTTGTCGTGCAGAAGTGACACGCCGGTCATACTTGATCTTGTGTGTCATGGGGCTCCAGTACAGCTTGAGGCAGGGCATGGCGGGTGATGTGCCGGTCATCGTGCGATGATGTCGTAGAGGGCCGAGGCTCTGCAGATGCCGAGGCCGAGCCATCGTGGGGGCTCGGCGGACATGGATCCCCAGGCTGCCGAGCCCCTGAAGCAAACTGCCGAGGCTTTGGAGGGAATTATTGGTCCTGGGTACCGATTCCGAGGCCACAGTATCCCGGTCGTGGCTCCCCACGCCGCGTTGTTCTTAGAGCAGGAGTTGGCAGCACAGTGAGGCATGAGCATCAACCATGTGCATAGCGGTGGGCACAGTGGCGGGTAACCCCTGTCCAGTCCCGTCCCCCGTCCCGTCGGCCATTCCGCTGTACTGTGCCGAGCATGCGGCCGATGTCAGTGGCAGCAGTTGGCTGAGTTAATGCGACGCGACGTTTTGTCAGAGGGACAGGTGAAGGAAGAGGCAGCGGAGTGTTGCCGAGCCCGCCTCGCGCGAGGCGGAGGGTCGGCGACCCGGCCGAGGCCTGCGACGAGAGGGGGTCGGCCGAGGCCTTCGATGGGGGATCGCCCGAGGCCAGCGGTGAGGGGGCCTCGAGCGATACGGAGAATTGGCCGAGGCCTTTGGTGAGAGGTCGCCCGAGGCCAGCGATGAGGGGGCCTCGGGCGAGTCGGAGAGTCGGTCGAGGCCAGCGATTGTTAGCTGGTTTCGATCTTTACGAAGTCTAAGCAGTCGTTTTTTGGTTCTTGCTTAGGGTACCCCTTCTCGCGGTATCCGACAATATGCTAATTGTGAATATGTATACTTATTACTGGCACTGACATGGTGTGCTTGCTTTTGTGGACACAGGGTGACCCGTTGGGTACCCATGACCCAAGTGAGTACGGATTTAGGCACAAAATTAAACTTCTGACGGGGTCATGGGTTTTTAAACAAGTCCATTTTATGTTCATGGACATAGGTTTGTGTTGTCAAAACCCAGCGGCTTTGTGCCTATTGCCGTCTCTAGTGCAGCCAGAGAGGCCCCTAAAAACCACTTGTATGTCAAGCCACCAAACTAAACTATGGCTCCGTTCGCTGGTCTGAAACTAATTGAAAAACACTGTTCCGGTTGAATTGTTGTGAGAGAAAAACACTGTTCTGGCTGGAAAAAAAAAACCGAACAAGCCAAATATAGGATAAGCCGAACAGGGCCTATAAGCAAACTACCAAAGTTAACCCACACTGCAAACGAGTGCGTTGATACAAGCCTAGCTCGGCTCAACAAGCCTAGCTTGGCTGTCTCAATGCACAGGTTGGAAATAGAAGGACCTAGCTCGGCTGTCTTAGCGTATAGACTGAAAACTGGTGCGTTTGATTCGTAGAATGAGGTGGTCCATTTCTTCTCACTCACTTTTTTTATTTGGTTTGTGTGAATTGATCCATCACAATCTTATTTCTCACAAGCTAATAATTAGTGCATGCACGAGGAATGGGTTGATTTTACCAAAATTCATGAAATAAATAAACTCACAATGCATTACCTCATGAAGCATGAGGTGACTCCACAAACCAAACACAGAATCATCATCTAAAGATTGCTACATGTTGGTTGACTTGCTAATCCCATATTGCTTTCTCTGATCAAAATACAAAGAATCATCATCTAAAGATAGCTACATGTTGGTTAACTTGCTAATCCCATATTGCTTTCTCTGATCAAAATAAGCTTACGCTTGCTATTCAAGACGGAGAGGATAGTTGTTAACTAGGTGTCATAATTGACACCCAGCTAATTTTTTGCAGCTAATAACACGATAAGTGCATAATCAATCGCAAATATATCATTAGATCCACGACACATTTTTTTTATACATTTCAGCTCTGGCAATGATACATTTCAACCTCCTACGAGTTACATCACCTCACAAGGATTACAAAGACTAACCCTCTTATGCTCTCAAAGTGATAGTTTATTGTGCCGACCTTTTGTATTGAGTAGCCACAACTGGACAAGTAAAAATCTCTTGGTCAAATCGTTCAACACAAGTCACCACCTGTACATCTGGAATCTTACGCGAACTTTAGAAGATGTCAGCTAGTTGTGAATCCAGAGGAAAAAGGTACTTCACTGCAATGAGAACAAAATATTAAAAAAGATTACACAAAAATTCAGAGGGAAATGACACTTAAATGCAATTGAGGCTGTTATACGAAAGTCAAAAGGTGCGCTGCCAGCTGGTAACAAAAGCAACCTAGAAGACTAATAATTATGAAAGTTTTTGTGTGTAGAAGGGAAATTGGCTTTTAGCCTTTTACTGTTCGTTGCTGTAAAATTAAGAAGAGTGGAAATGTGCAATAAATAAATACGCCCCATAGGAACAGGATTGACTAAAAGATAAGAGGCAAGGTTCAAGAAAGGAGCTAAGTCAATAAAGATCTGGGGTGAAGCTTTGAGCTCACTCAACAAGAAGCCTAGGGATAGCATAAGTCAAAGTACAGAGTTCACTAATCAAGTTCACCATGCACTAACATGCTAACAAGACATTAGACAATATTAGTAGGGCAGTAGATGCCATCAATGCATGCATTCATATGTACGTTTCCTGACAAAATGAGCACATACCATAGCATTCTGCCAGGAGTACAGCTGCATTCAGGCCAAAACTTATCATGCACGTTTATCCTCCGGAAAGATATGCATGTTTACCATATCTCCAGTTCCTTTCACTGCACTGCCTACTAGAGAGAGCCCTTCCTCATCAGCTCCCTCACCTGCATCCTCTGAATATGCAAACCTGTACATTACAGGAACAGTGAAAACCTAAGTTGGGAATCGGGGAAGTACACAGCTAAAAACTCATGATGTATCAGGAATTGACATGCTTAACTGAGATTAATTATCAACGTGAAATATACATATCCGAAGATTAAATGGATTAATATATAGTTGAATAGGGAACATCTTAAGGATCATAGAAGTTGCTTCAGCAAAGTTCATTATGAATATCATAAAGAAATAAAGAATATGATTGTAAATCTGTTTCAGAATATATGCTTGTGCTGCTGCTAAAAACAACCATCTGCAGTAAGCAAATAAGCCTTCTTGACAGGGTGTAGTATAAATCGATGACAATGACAGCTTATATGATGAGATACGGTACTACAATTGACACCATATTGTTTAAAAGGAAAGCCAACTCAAACAAACAATCCAACTCAAATGAGAAAAATGAAAATCATAGTCAAAAGTTTACCCTGTTGGATTGCGAGATGGAGACCAAAGGATGCATATGATGGCGAGGAGCACATAGGAAAGGACATTCCAAAAGGAGGGGATGATCCAAGCCCGTTGCCAAAGTTCACTCAACGGGTCAGTTGCATTGAAATATAGCTGATTCAAGACAAAAACAAGCCAGACCATAATCAATATGAATTGCAGAAAAAAAGGGGTTTTAGATTTTTTTCTCAAACATTTATCAAGCAGATCTATGGTCACAATGGCTAAAATAAAGTGTCTATGGACATCTCCAAACCTATTTTAATGATCACCACATAGAAGAGGGGAATCGACATAGAACTTGGCTCTTGCTCCTACACTCATTCGGTCATTCCCATGAGGCAACTGCTTTCTAGGGGCAATATGATATCTACATTACATGGACCACATAAATGAACTTTAGAGTTGATAAAAGATACCTCATAGCCAATCCAAGCGATTGAGATAAGCACTGACACAGCCAGAGAGTTTGTAAACTTCCGATATAATTCAAGTTTTGCCATGCTTCTCCGCAGCTGTAATAAAATTAAAACCAGATGAGCACTGGGTATGTGACGGGGGGGGGGGGGGGGGGGGGGAGTCATTTCGTTAAGATATAGGCACAAAACCAGGGTTACTTTGTAACAGTGAGAATGTAAAACACATGACAGGCAGTCATAATTTAGTACTGGGAGATTAATATGACATGTAACTAGCTAAGGATTGCAAATATGTAAGCGAATGCACTGTGAAGCCATTTAGATATTTTTCAGAAAGACTGGAAGTGCTAGAATCAATCATACATGACCATACTTCATAGTAACAGGCCGCATGGTGCATAACCTAGCTAAACATAAAAGGAAACATATTCTGGGACTAGTAAGGCTAGAAAGTGGTTACCTGGAGCTTCTCCAAAGTTCTAGAGAGGGATGAAAATATCCAGATGATAAAGGTAGCATCAAGTACGGCAACAGGCAACACTAGGAATAGCCTTGTCTTTCCAGAGAAGTCATTGATATTTCCCAGATTTTCAACAAGTTCAAGAGCTTCTGAAGCAACAAAATAGATGAAACCAAGAGCAGCAACTCTTGATGTTATGCCACCCAATGTGGGTAGAACAACACCGTAGCCCATCGAAACTACTAATAGAAGAAGCCGGGAAACAGTCTTCTTCACAGCTGTAAATGTAACTGCCCACAAGGTAATGCCCATAGGTCTGGTTCCAGTTGAATTAAAGTTAGCATACTCAAAATACCAGAAAGCCATTTCACACATGCCAAGAGCAATAACAGCTGTTATATGGTAATGCAGCTGCAAAATGTCCTTCCAGCATCGCACGAACTGAATGAACCATAGAAGTCCAAGTGCAAGATATGCAAGTGACATGAAACCATAAAATGTCATCATTGGAGCCATTTTACCAGGGAGATAACCCTGTGGATTTCTCCAAACAGTTCTTCCTGTAATCTTCAATCCCTTAAGTTGAGGATCACAGAACATAAAATAGAGGTAATACATCCCTGTTTTGTTTATCGATACAATTTGAGTTACCATAGTGGTTTCTTCATTTTTACCATCAAAGAATGTCTGGATCCTCTTAGGCCAGTCAGGGTTCTCAGGATTTGGACGTATGATCACCTCACCTACTCTACAAGATTTCTCCTTATCAAGCTCAGGCGTGCAGCATATTGCATCAGAGTGCAGGTATGAACCTCCAATTTTGTCCCTGTCCTGTATCTCAACAATTATAGCCTCCACCAATCCTGTCTTTTGCTGCATCTCCTCATGCCTAGATGCTGACTCCAGGGTGCGATGAAAAACAACGGTGTCAAATCTGAAAGATTAGTCCATTAGATCACAGAAGAGTAAAGATTTGAAAGACATCTAACCATGTCATTCTTATTGTCACGATACTTTGTTGTTAACCCATGCTGTTTACCACGAAATTGTTTGTGAACAAAATGCTTAATGAAATGGATGCTCCAAAACAGTTGACCTAATGTCCACTACTCCACTGCTCTGCACAGTAATAACAGTGACACGACATGTGCCATGATACAGAACCTAAGCTAACTTTACTGTTTTTCATATGTTCATGGCATCAGAGCATGACAATCATACTAGAACTTGATACATAGAGGATACACACCATCCAAACAGTGATTGTTTGTATCCCCTTCAAAATGCTTAATGAAATGGATGCTCCAAAACAGTTGACCTAATGTCCACTACTCCACTGCTCTGCACACAGAACCTAAGCTAACTTTACTGTCTTTCACATGTTCATGGCATCAGAGCATGACAATCATACTAGAACTTGATACATAGAGGATACACACCATCCAAACAGTGATTGTTTGTATCCCCTTATTGGAGGCTTGATGCGAGGCACTAATGCTCCCTGATTCCAGCCCCATAAGTCATAACACAGCAGCCAAAACAAAGAAACTGAACTATGCAAGGTGGTCAAACGCACTGTGACACACACTAAATCACTGCAACTCAGATATAACACTAACTAAATTTTAGCAGCTATATCCAAACAAGTCAACAGATCAGCCTACATGAAACCAAATTGTAAAACAAATGGCTTGATTCCTCACACATATATATAGTACTAAAAGCAGCAGCAAGAACCCTATGAATGGCAAATGCTCAAGATGCAAATTAAGAATTAACAGTAAAAAGATGAGGGTTTTACCTGTATGCCATTATAAAAGTTTGAAATTACCCACAAGCCACTAAAAGGTTCGAGCGGTCATAGGTCCCACTGGTCAGAACTTTTTTACCCTCCACGCCATTCCGTCCACCTTCTGTCGCTTTTTTGCCGTTTGAATGCCCTGACACGTGGGTCCGGCCATTGAAGATGTCAAAAATGCCCTCTGTCTCTCGTACCTTATCCTCTTCTTCCTCCGCTCGCTCGCCCTCAACGGCGCGGTGATGGTGCTGTTCTTCGGCATGTGGTGGCCCCTGCTGGCTGGCACTGACTGACGGGTCAGAGCTGGCAGACACGGTGGAGGCCCTACTGCGGCAGCGGTCCGAGGTGCTGGGCCACGACCTGGCGTCGTTGTTGGATCCCGTGCGGAGCGCACGGCTGCGGCGCGTGCAGGAGGCACAGGACGAGATGGCGTCCATCAAGGTGCGGCACGACGGCGGGCAGCTGTACGTGGTCCGCCTGGTGCAGTGCCTCTTCCTCCGCATGCGACCGATCATGGGGCTGGCCAAGGAACAGCTCAAGGCGGTGCGTGCGCTCCGAGAGCAGGACGTGGCGATCCTCGACGCCGCGCTGGCCACGCCGTAGGCACCGCCTCCTCTGCTCTGTGACCTCGAGGAGCTGGAGGGCCTCCCGGCAGAGGTGGGGTCCGCGAGGGCCTACCTCAACGAGGCGCTCCGCTTCCTCGGCGACTGTGACGCCGCGCTCGGCGTCCATGGCGCCGGCGGCGTGGGTAAGACCACGGTGCTGAAGCTGGTCGCGCGCTTCGACCAAGTCCTGCTCATCGCAGCCTCCAGGGACTGCAATGTGGCTAAGCTCCAGAACGAGGCCTGCGGGTGTCTGCCGGAGCCCGCATGCATGGGATGCCAATGTGACTGTATCCTACCGTAATGAATCACAATGCAGTTCAAAGCAAACTCTAAACATTCGTTGGAGGTCAGCATCCCGCACGAGGAAGCTCAAGAGTGATTCGGCTGCTGCTCAGAACGGCCTCCAAGGTGCTCGGTGAGTGCCGGTACCGGAACGCCGTCTCCACCATCATTCTCCTCTCCGACGGTCGGGACAACTACAGCATGCCACGACGCCGCGTCCGGCGCGGGGCAGTGTACGAGGTGCTGGTGCCACCGTCCTTCTTGCCTGACAGTGACAGCGCCAGCGAGGGCTCTGCGCCCATCCACACCTTTGGTTTCGGCAACGACCATGACGCGGCGGTGATGCAAGTCGTTGTAGAGGCCACCGGCGGGACGTTCTCTTTCATCGAGAATGAGGCAGTCATCCAGGACGCCTTCGCGCAGTGCATCGGCGGCATGCTCACCGTCGTGGTGCAGGTGGCCCGCGTCGCCATGGCTTGCGGCCATCCCGGAGGACATAGTGGTGGCGAGGCGCGCCGGAGCACGCGGAGGTGGAGCGGGAGCGCGTCCGGCTAGAGGCGATCGAGGACAAGGCAGCGGCTAGGGCGGCCACGGAGCGGGGCGCGTACCAGGAGGCGGCGGAGATACTTGGCAACACGCTGGACCAGCGCAAGGGGCCCAAGTTCAAGACCACCTCGCCCCTCAGCGACACTCTCCATGGTGGACACCATCAACGTCATCGTCTGGATCCCCGTCTACGACTGTCATCATGCCCGCCGTGCGCTCCTACATCGGCCGGCCCCGTGGGTTCACGCATCAACAATGAATGGGCATCGGCCTTTGTCACGGCGGGCGTGCTGGACATCGTTCAGACTTTCAGTGGCACCGAGGAAACAAAAAACTTTTGCATGACGCTAAGACACGAGGGCAATTTAGACTTTTCTCACCGTAGTTTGACACCGTTAGCATCAAATGTGGATGGAATGGCGCAGAGGGCAAAAAAATTTCGACCAGTGGCACCTATGACCGCTAGAACTTTTTAGTGGGTCGTGGGTAATCACAAACTTTTATAATGGCATACAGGTAAAACCCTCTAAAAAGATAAGTAGTCAAGGCTTCAAGCTGCCTGCAACATAGTGGATCACAAACGACTAAAAGGAAATAACCAACTTTTAGGACCTACTGTAATCCCAGCCTCGTCACATGCCAGGCAAACAAAACTAGAGCTGAACTAAGGCAGTCAAACTGACTGCGACATACACTAGATCACGACTCAATAAAACAATAATTACCTTTTAGCAGCTGTTTCCAACTAAGTCAATAGATCAGTCTACCTGAGCACAAAACTGCAAGAATTTCCACTTGATCCAACACATAATATCAAAAGAAACAGCCAGAGCCCTAAAATTCAGGGCAAACACTCAAGACGCAACCACGAGGAACGCAACTTGTCGGCAGAAGTTCCTGCCGTCCCAAACCAAACCCTCTTACACTACCTGTCGCACACACCATTGCCCCGGAACTAGCTCGGCCGAGATCAACGAAATGCGCCGCATTCAGCAGTCCCATCTGATCCTGCCCACCAGCACCCCCTCGATGCGTACACGATCCGCAAAACCCTAGGGGCGCGGGGAAAGGCGAGCCGAGGGAGCGAGAACCCGGCGGATGCGGTGGCGGGCGCGTACGGCGTACCTGATGAAGGATGCGGAGGAGTTGGATGAGGGGTCGGACGCGTAGAGCCCCTCGCTCCCGCCGTGGAAGAAGAAGGAGTTGGCCCGCGGCGCGAAGCCGCCGCCGGCGTACTCGTGGATTGAGGCGTCGGCGCCCCGAGCCGCGAAGAGGGCGAAGAGGGAGAGCCCGAGCGCGAGCGAGAGTGTGGCTCGCCGCATCGTCGGGAGGGTGCGCGCGGGCGCCGCCGTGGCCGTCTCTGCTAGTTGGCGGCTGCCGCTGCTCTTGTTTCGGGTGCTCAGGAGGAGGGCGGCGATGGATGGAGTGGAAAGGTTCGAGGGCCCGTCTTGCTGGCAGTAGCAGAGAGGGGGCAGCCGGTGGAGGATGGTTAAGGTTGGTGTAACCGGGCATCAACGTCGCTTGTGTTGTCCGTTAAGGATATCACTGATCCGTGCAAGGAGCCAAAGACCTGAGAAATTCACAGTGCGGCGTGTACATACAATCGTGAAAATCGCTGAAATTTGGGTTGATTTATTGCGAAAAGAAAAAATACTGTTGATTTACTAAAAAAAATACTGTTAGAGTAGTGGAGACGAACATGACCTTGAGAATAGTCAACATCATCTAGTACACAGTATACTGTACATTGTACACTAATGCAGCTAATGACGACCAACGGTCTCCGATAAAGAACCATTATGGACACCTAAACATAAAATAGATAGTAAGAGACCTAAAATCAACCTTCAACAGAATACCTATACGAAGAGCTATTTTGGGTTGCCTGAGTGGCATAACCCAAATATGAGCATCTTCTCTCCTGGAAACCCATTTACAGAAATGATTCTCTTTAGGGTCTTGTTGGAGAAGATGCCGAATAGGTATTGAACCTTGTGTCTGTAGCGCTACCAAAAGACGAATGAGTCTTGTATTTTGGGTGTTGTCGTTGAAGATAGCCTAAACTTACTTTTTTTTGTTTCGTAGTTCATCAACTCGATTCTATTTAGGTCATATCTTTATGAAATTCACGGTATAATGTAATAGGCAATACATCCTGCACATGTTACTTCCGTTGGCAGAGATGATAAATTTTCTTTGAACATCTGAAATTGAAACGGATGGCGGCACTGCATTGAAAGGTGAAAGAATGGATTCATTTGATTTCAAAAGATAAAGATGTCAAAACATAATACATCCTAATTTTTGTAGATATAAAAAAGGGTAATGCTCCTACGCGGGAATCCACATGTCCGTATGCAGCGCGCCCCACTCCGCCTCGCTACTGCTATCTCTTCCCTCGCCTTGAGCACCCCGCCTACGCCGCTTGCTCCTATATCTTGCCCGTCATGTGCGCCCACCTCTGTTGGTTAGGCCGCTTGCTCCCGAGCGCGTCGCCTGCCTCTTTTTAGTGCTGGTGCTACCGTCGCGTGTGCCCAGCCTACGCCGCTTGCTCCTTTCTCTTGCCCGTCGCGCGCCCACCTCTACTGGTCGAGCCACTTGCTCCCACGCTTGCCGGGCGTGTCACCCGTCTCTGCTGGTGCTACCGTCGCGCGCCTCAGGTCGGTCCTTGCCGAGCCAAGGGCACCCACAAGCGCAACCCGTGCTGGTGGTGCTCGCACGTCACCGCTCACTGCCGGCTCCCACCCTGAGGACGGAATCGACCGGGCCCGGCCCCTTCCCCTATGTTGCAAATATATGTTTCAAGTGTTTAAATGTTTCAGAGGTGTGTTAGAAGTGTTTCATATGGATGTTGCAAAAGTAGATCGGGATGTTGCATATATTGCAAGTGTTTTAGAGGCATGTTGCAAGCGTTTGTTCAAATGTTTAATCTATTTCAGTCCTATGTTGCAATAAGTGTTTTCATATTGCAAGTTGTAATTGTATTATCTGGATGTTGCATATGTTTCTACACATGTTTCAAGTGTATGTTCTAAATGTTTCATCTGCTTCAGACGTATGTTGTATCCAAGTATTTCATATTTCAGAGGTAGAGAGTCATGGGGCATGGCTCGGGCGTTGGGTGATGGGGCGCAGCGAGCCGGGGCCAGCGGATGGGGCGTGCTGGGGCCAGCAATCGATGTTCGCGGCGCACCTGGGGTCGTGTGGACGGGGCACACTCGTCCTTATCCTAGGTCTCGGGTCCCGCTCGCACGGAGAGAGATTAGGGGGTTCAGGTGGAAGGAGCGGCGGGCGTGGAGAGGAGGCGTTGGCATCCGGACTCGCTAAGAGAGAAGAGGGGGTCTAGGAAAGGAGCGACATGCATGACGTTTTTCGCAGGCGTGCGTGACGGAGGCGCCGACATCCGGACACGCACTTCTGTCCTGACGTCCAGGCACTAGTATCTTTCTATAAAAAAGAGAAAGGAGGGGCTTTTAGAGGTTAAAGATGACTTCAG
This sequence comes from Miscanthus floridulus, assembly GCF_019320115.1. Lineage (NCBI taxonomy): Eukaryota > Viridiplantae > Streptophyta > Magnoliopsida > Poales > Poaceae > Miscanthus > Miscanthus floridulus. The sequence goes on along the minus strand of NC_089580.1, from coordinate 158,660,747 downwards.
CCCCCTCTTTCATTAAATCCTAGATCCACCACTGGTTGCAAACTAAACGATGTGTTTGCTGGTTAGGTTTATTTAATTATATTTTAGAAAATGTAAACTATTTCCAATAAGAAATATTGTTATATTCTTAATTAGATTAGATAGAAGCCAAATATTCATGATAAACAAATTTTAGAAAACAAAGTTAGTTGTATGAGTTCCAACACCGAGGACGTGACGTCCTCGTCTAACCGATCATGCTAGGCAAGTCAATCCAATACTGAGCGATGGAAATCAAACACTTGTTGTTAATGTCTGGGTTAGGTGCATTTCTCAAGACGAGAACCAAACATCAAACATGCTCTAGGTTTGATGTTTAAAAAAATAGAGTTAAATGCACCAGAGGCTTATTAACCTGTGAGGAAGTTTCAGTTAGGTCCATCAACTTTTAAAATATCTTTTTGGGTCCATCAACTTTATATGTCGTATCACTTAGGCCCATATCCCTCAATGTTAGCTTCTCATGATGACTGGCCTGCTGACTTGTCTATCTCAAACAACTATTGACCCTTCATTTCGTCACACAGGTGTAGGGTCTAGATAACGGACTAGAGGGGGGTGAATGGTTATTTCTTAAACTTAATCACATCGGCTAATCGAAACAAATACAAAATTAAAACTATCGGTCTAGCCAAGACTACACCCCTATATCGAAGTTCATAAGCACCTTATATAGATCCTAATTAGGCAACAAAGGTGTTGGACTAGCTATAGCTCACTTAACTAATTCTAGAAGCAATGTCACACAAACCTATACCACTAGTACTTCAAGCAATGATGGAGCTCCTACACATGCTAGTAAGCAAAAGCACAAAGCTACCTAAGTTCACTAGCAATGCTCAATAACAAGGCAACCAATGCCAAATTAGAGAGCGCAAATACTTAGCTACACAAACTAAGCAATAAGACTCACACGATTACACAAACTAAATTAGCCACGCAAGGGAGCTACTTCTATGCTACACAAGCAAGAAGGTAACTAGTGAGATACACAAGCTAACTAATTACAAGAGCAACTACACAAGCACTATATATATGAAAGTAATTACAAGCTTGTGTAAGGGGATTGCAAACCAACAGAAAGAACAATGTTGACATGGTGATTTTTCTCCCGAGGTTCACGTTCTTGCCAACACGCTATGTCCCCATTGTGTCGATCGCTCACTTGGTGGCTCGGCGGCTAATTGGCATCACCCACCAAGCCCGCATGTCAGGCACCGTAAGAACCTACCCCGAAAGTGAGGGTAGCTCAATGACACGCTCAACTAGAGTTGCTCTTCACGGCTCTCACGGGGCGAGCACAATGTCCCTCACAAAGCTCTTCTCCGGAGCACCGCACAAGCTTCTTATGGGCTTCAATAGAGACCACCACCAAGCCATCTAGGAGGTGGCAACCTCCAAGAGTAACAAGCACCACCAGCTTGTAACTCGATCACCTAGTGCCACTCGATACAACCTTATGATGCAATCATACTAGAATCGCTCACTCACTCTATCAGATAAATAATATCAAGCTTAAGTGAGTTAGAGGGCTCCCAAGCACACCTACATAAGCCACCAAGGCTCAAGGGTGCTCAGCTCTACTAAGGTGTCGGCCAAAGGTTGACCCACACTTCTATTTATAGTCCCACGAAAATAGAGCTGTTGTACCCCTTCACTGGGCACTGCTCGGGGCGACTGGACGTGCCGGTCAGATTGATCGGACGCACCCTACTAGCGTTCAGTCGTGCTATGTCGTCCATGTGTCGCTTTGCGTTCAACTGGAGCCGCCCGATCTCAACGTTAACTTCACGAGCCAACGGTCACATGACGACCAAACGCATCACAGCGAGGATGACCGGACGCTGCAACACCTAAGTCTGGTCGATTCCAAAGAGCTCCCCGAGCCTCTGTTTTGCGACCGAACGCGTCCGATCACAGGTGATCGGACACAGCTCAGGGTCCGGTCCTCACTGGCTTCTCACGTTTGCCTGTGTTAGCGTATGTCAGCCTAACTAGATGCAGGCCCTGCGCGTCTAGTCACTCTTCACGCTAGCGTCCGATCATAAGACCGAGACCATGCACTGAACTGCTGCCACTGATTGTACGCGCCGGTCCTGTCGAGGCCAGCATCCGGTCACTCACAGTGAGCTCCTTTCGCCTCCATTTCTTCACCGAGTTGATCCGTTTCAACTCCAACTCCTCCTTTGCAAATGTGGCAACACCACCAAGTGTACACCACCATGTGTATGTGTGTTAACTTTTCACAAACATTTTCCAAAGGATTAGCTACTCGATTTGCCATGCCACTCGATCCTAACGACGCTGCAAAGTTGGATCACTCGAGTGGCACTAGATGACCGATATGCAAATAAGTTTGCCCCTCTTGATAGTATGGCCATCTATCCTAAACCTGGTCATAAACTTCTCTACACATCTATAACCAGTGAAATGAAATGCCCTAGGTTATACCTTTGCCTTGTGCATTCCATTTCATCTCCTCCATTGTTAATGCAACACATGCACCAACCAATCACCAAATGATATGATCCACTTCATATCATCACATGACCATATTAGTTCATCGATCTTGACTTCACTTGCTTTTCACCATTGCCTTCATCCATCATCGCCAAGTCTTGCTCAAGCTTCACCGCCATGCGGTCCATCGCTCTAAAGCCTCCAACTTGCCCTTCACGCTTGCAACTGGTCTATCAAGTCATGCCTTGATCTTTTCCACCTTGATCACATGACTCCATGTCATGTCTCATGTGCAATAAGCTCTTTCATCATCACATATGTGAGCTTTGCAACATCTTTGAGCCATTATCACCATCATGGCATATGTTGCTCACACATATGTACCTGTGAACTAATCATCTGTGTATCTCACTTCAACACATTAGTCCACCTAAGGTCGTCACTCAATTACCAAAACAAAACAAGGACCTTTCAATCTCCTCCTTTTTGGTAATTGATGACAACTCTACAAAGATATGAAAATTAAGCTCATTTCAAGCTAGCACTTCACACAAGTGTAAATTGCCAACTTGATTTAGATTTTATGCCACTTATCCAACATTTAAGCTCTATGTTAAGATTTAGATAAGCATCATAAAACCTGACTTGGTAGTGATAGCTCCCCCCTACATGTGTGCTCAAATGATTTGGATTCAAGTTTGCACACATGCATAAATATAAAATTTGTGGGAGTGTTATCACTACTAAGTGATGCTAAGGTGTATAGAATAACCTTTGAAGCGTGACACCAATCGGAGTTGCACTTTTAACACCATCCTTAGCATCATGAGTGGATAGAGAACAAAAACACTAGAAACCCCATGAGATCAATATTATAAGCAAGGTTCTAGTACCACGTGTAAAAATATGAGTCTAGCTAACATCCTATGTATGCTAGTTATCAAATCATCATTCAAATTCTACAACTAGCATACACCACACAAGCATGCATATTGAATTTAAAAGCTTATGCAATACAAGCAAGCATATGAATATGCACATATCAAATGCAATCAATCAAAGTTCATGAGCTTACTCCCCCTACTCGTGTGCTTCTCTTATCCAAGAATTTTGATCATTCTCAATTACTCAATATTGCTCCCTCTTTGTCCATGTCCATGTCCAACCTCTACTTCTTTGTCTCAATTTCTCCCAAAGCATACACAATCTCTCCCCCTTTGTCATCAATTTCTATAAAAGGTGTGCTTCTCGCAACACCCCCTAGCTTCTCATTGATGCAAAAGGTTGCATTTGGGGTAGATGGTTGACACTTGAATCTTGTATTTTTTATGGACATCACTTGATTGTTGGAATGACACCACTTGTAGCCCTTGAGATACCACACATAGGATCTTTGACCTAATTTGTGGAAAACCTCCCCCTATGTCATAGCATGGGTCATCCATTTGATAAACTTAGAGCTCTTGTAGGTGAGGGATGCATTCTTTATTTGATGATCACTTAAAGTTAAGGATCACTTGTGGAACCATCGTCTTGGATGATTGATACCGCGTGTAGATGTGATGCCACTTGAAAGAATTTTCTAGTATAGAACCACTTGTTGGATTTATTAATAAAAAACCATTTCTTGATCCTTTGTTATCTTCATGAGTACCACTTATAGGATATCACTTGTGAGTTGATCTAGACATCACTTATGAATTCTTGATGAAATACTTGAGTCTAGATACCACTTGAAAGAAACAAAACTAGATATCCATTTGCATTGTTGTTTTGTGCTTGTACTCTTATCACTTATCATGAGCTTCTAAGTTGATTTGAACTTAAATTGATTTGCCTAAGCTTCCAAGTCCGGTTTGAACCCTCCCTAAGCTTCTTCACACTCATTTGGAGGTTATCTTATCAAGGTTGTACTTGTCACTTGTTGGCAATCCATATTAAATCAAGTATTTGGGTTCACTAGCTCATGAACAAATTCATATACTAACCACTAGATCAACTAACCATTTCAAGCAATAGTGGTAGGCTATGAATTTAAATATTTTATTTGTTATGCATGATCCTATGAAGCATGTACTATATGCACTAATCGCATACTAGTAAGGGATGAAATGATCTTGTACATTACAATGATACCTTTGCTATGCTGAAGTAGAGGATAGTCACATAGATTTTAATTTATTACTCCAATAGCAATGTGAAGTCTAATTATAAGCTTGGTGAAGACCAACAGATACCATTTTGAATTCTATTCTTCACCCATATGAAATGAATACCACTTATGATCAAGTGCACTATCTTATTGTGGTTAGCTTGCTTAATCTTTTGATCAATGCTTGCATGAGAGAACTATTTGGAATACCATTTGAATTACCATGACTAGCTCTCTTTTGGATGTTGCTTGCTTTTCTTGATCAACCCTTTTGATTGCTTCAACTAAGCATCTCAAATGTCTCTCAGATCACCACTTCCATGTTAGCCTTCCAAGTATCACACTTGGTTTACCTACACATAGGCGGCAAACCCCTACACTTAGGGAGAAGTGACCTCTCTCCAAAGAACCATTCTTGACACTCACTTGAAATAACTTGATTGATTGATCCAAGTAATAGACTTAACTTGATGAGTAACCTTGATTCCTTCTTTAAGTTATTTTCTTTCTACTTGTTTAAGTATTTTTCTTTCTACCAAATGATTTACAATAGTCATTATAACTTAAACTTCATCTTCATCTTGAGTTTGATCTTGATCTTCTAATTTGAGTACCAAATGTGTGCAAAGTACACTCCACAATCAAATTACCTTGTACTCTTTGATTGTCATATTTCTAGATCATCTCAAAACCAAACTTAGGTACCTCAACCATTTATAAACATGTTTCCAACTTGAGGATATTTCAATCAAAGTGACTCTAGATTAATCCAACATTTATCACTTTTCTGGCAGATTTTGTACCCTTTAATGAGAAATGCATATCTCCCAAAGTACAAAAATCCAAATACCACGAGATTTGGTGGAGATGTGCTTAACTAAGTTATATAGCAGCTGTAAAAATTTGAGCTTCACTTGACTTCTAGATTGCTACCATATTTCAATTCTTCCACCACTGCTATATGCTAAAAACTGCTGCACTATAGCTGACAAGATCCACACTAAAACCGAAGCATCTCTTATCCAACCTTTATTAAATTTCTACAGCATCTTATACCATAAGTCTAGAGCATTTACACCAATTTTTATGCCAATTCAATAAGTTTTGATCACTCAAACATGGCTAAGATCACAGCTAGCTCAGATTTTACAATATAGGACATATTTCAACTATTGAGTTATACTTCATCAAATATGAATCAAACTTGAAACCAACTTATTTGAATACTTTAACAAGACATAAATCCATTAAATCCACTTACTAAATATCATATTATAAACTTATCCAATTCAAATCAATCCAAACTTGATTACTAAGTTATTTATCCATTCAAACATCTCATAGTAAGCAACATTGCATATTTATCCAATTCAATCAACTCATATGCACCCAAATGAAATGATCAACAAAAGATATACCTTGGTTAGCTCATGATCATCTAACTAGCAAGCTTCAACTCAAATAATTTTGCAATCCATCAAATAATCCAATAAATCACCACAACTTGAATATGACACTTGTATGTTGATAGCACTTGGACTTCACTCAATTTTCACTTGGCATTGGGTTTGGATGTGCACTAGGCTTTATATCTTGACTCAACATATGATGATCAATATTAAGTCAATTGAATCAAGTCTCTAATGCTGATGGCACCTACAATCAATCATCCACTTTTTGATGGTACCTAAATAAGTTTGGGTTCTCTCAAGTTAGGAGCAACATACTTAGGCAAAGCCTTAGTATGAGTAGCGGGATATTTTGCAATAGCAACCATAGAGGTACCATTATCATCCTTCCTAAGCATAGAATCATCATCAATTAAAATAGACTTAGGAGTGTTACCTAGGGGACATGAATGTGCCATGTGTCCCCTTTCTGGCATGAGTAGCACTTTCTCTTTGATTGAGCCTTCTCTTTCTTGCTCATGTGGTGCTTCCCATTGCCTTACCTCTCATAGATTGCTTGAGCCTTCTTCTTAAGCTTGGTAGGACACTTAGAGACAAAGTTTCCCCGTATTTCCTCACTTGAAGCACTTGATGTGAGTATAGACTTTCTTTTCATCTTGTGTCCTACTCATCATCTTGGCATCTTGAGTTTGCATTGGATGCCTTGCCTTTTCACCTCTTTTTGTTTTCTTCTTCTTCGTCATCAAGTCACCACCATCTTCATGATAGATCTTGACTTGCTCTTAGGGTGTCTTCTCTTGCTCAACTTGTGGCTTCGGTTGAGGCTCTTCTAATTGTTTCACCAATTGCTTGGTTGGGCATATTGAGGTAAGATGACTCCAAGTGCGACACTTGAAGAACTTCACATGCTTGAGCCTCTCTTTTTCTTTTATCTTCTTGAGCTTCTCAATGTTAGGGCAACTATTTGCAAGGTATCCTGCTTCATGACACCGGTAGCACATGGTATGAGAGAGCTTTCTTTATTATAGCTTCTTCATCTTTCTTTCTCTCTTTCTTTTGTCCTTTGTCATCTTCTTCTTGAAGCCAAGGCCACACTTGTCACCATAGTTTCTTTGAGTCTTCAACACGTGCTCAAAGGTGACTTTTGAGTTGTAGCACCTCTCTAACTTATTGCTCAAATTCTTCACTTTATTTTTGAGCTCATTGTTCTCATTCAAAAGATTAGTCTCACAAGACAGAAGTAGAACAAGCATCTATATGTGAAGAGCATGTACATATCTAATAAATCATTACAAGAGGTGGATACATGCTTCTTCCCTACATCACAATAGTTAGTCACATGTTGCAATTGATCACTTGACTCATGTGATGAGCTCTCATTATTTTTAAGTTTCTTTGAAAACACTTTAATGAGAGAAGCATGTTGTTCTACTAATTATTCATGAGATGCAAGTAGTGTCTCATGAGTCAATTTTAGCTCACCATGTGAAGATTTAAGAACATCAAGTAATTTCTTATGTTCTTCACATGAGTTCTTTAGAAATGAGTTTTCATTTTCCAATTTCAATGTTTTAGCTTTCTAATTTTCTAAAGACATGGTTATGCTAGCAAGTCTACTAACAAGCTCATCATATGAATCAACATGATCAACCACATTAGCATTTGATACCTTGGTATCACCTTGTGACATGAAACAATGTGGTGTAGTGGATGGGCTTGTAGTAGCATCGCAATCATGGCCCGAGCATGAACCATCATCACCATCAAATGTGCATGAGGTAGGATCATCATGTACATCACTGAGGCATCACCATCAACCTTGTCAAGTGATTTTGTGGTAGCATCATTATCATCATCACTTGACCATGAGGTGGAACAATCTTCCACAATCACCAAATTGTGGTTATGCTCAACACACTCATGTGCCTCCACCTTGTGATCATCCTCCTTCTTGAATTTGCCATCATCACTTATGGAGGAGTCATCGTAGAAGGCTTGGAGTGCCATCCACATATCATGAGCACTCTCCAAATCCCACACACGTCTAAAAACATCATCATGTAAAGCACACGTTAGATAATAAAGAGCATGTGTATCAAGTTGTTAGGCAATCCTATTGTGCTTGGGTTAGGTTGTCCTTATCCAAAGCAGCGGTGGTGGCGACGCTTGCTAGCGCGCCCACAACGTGTTTGACAAAATGAAGGGTCAATAGTTGCTTCAGATGGACAAGTCAGCAGGCCATGTCATCATGAGAAGCTCACATGGAGAGATATGGACCTAAGTGATACAACATACAAAGTTTATGGACCCAAAAAATCACTTTAAAAGTTATTGGACCTAACTGAAACATCCTCACAACTTAATGTTCCTATCGTGCATTTAACTCAAAAAAATATTATGAAACTTGCATCATAAGTTACCCCCTACCCTAAATGAGGGTTTCCTATCCTCTGGAGGCGCCGTCGCCAGAGTCCACCAAGCTAGTCGATCTCTCGCAGGTTTGACTACCAAACTGCTCGCTCGTGTGCGGATTACACTGCGTTATCTAGCGAAGGTCAAGAGGAAGGAGTATGGCATCAACATCGAGGAAGGATAAGGTAGAAGGCGAAGACAGGAAGGAACCAGAACTGAGTCTAGAGGAGAGATTGGGGGGGGGGCTAAATCTGCAAGAGGGAGAAGATGAATACCTAGACTTCTCGGGGGAATTCGAGGATTTAATCAAGGATGTATGGTGGCTAGCCCTATTTAGAGTTCATACAATGAAACCTTTTGGCCATGCGGCCTTGTTCAGTGCAATGAGGGTCGTGTGGGTGGCAGCAAAGGAGGTCACCTTTAAAGTTCTAGGGTCAAATCTATTCTTGGTCCAGCTCCATTGTCTTGGTGATTGGACGCGAGTGATGGAAGGCAGTCCCTGGTTGTTTCATGGCGCTGCGGTGGTGATGGAGGAGTACAATGTTTTTTCCAACATCAACGCATACAAACTAGATATAATTCTAATTTGGGTTCGTATCCAAGGCATTTCAGAGGGATTGATGAAGAAGAAGGAACTAGCTAAAAAAGTCACAAACAAGGTAGGGCAGTTGATCATGATGGTAGTCAATGAGGGGAGGATCAACCCGATGCCATACTTTCGGGCCAGGGTTTGGCTTTACCTCGATAAACCACTAGTGAGAGTGGTACCAATCACGCTGAAGGAAAGAATGGTATACCTTGTGTAGTATGAGAAACTCCTAGGCTTTTGTTTCCATTGTGGTATGATAGGGCATGAATGTCACAGAATGCGGCAAGTAGGGTTCATAGCAAATCCCATTGCGAGTGGGGTGATTGGCTACACATCACGTTCACACCCTCCATTGTTGGGAGAGATGATTGCAGAGGTGGAAGGGGACGAGGTCATGGAAAGAGGCAGAGGTCGATTTGTAGGGCATGATGAGTGGATGGATTGGGATGCGGACAGTCATGGAAACTTCCCAGGGAGAAGATGATGAAATAGATCTCTTGGGTGCAAAGAAGAGAGATGCTCCCACTGATGGGAGGGGTCGTGTGGCACAACAGATCAATCTGATTGAAAACACGACAGTGCCAAACATTGATATTAGCCCTTTGAAGGAGCAGGAGAAGAAGAGACCAAGGAGAAATGGAGGAGAAGAAGATGATTTAGACACAACCATGAATAGATCGATGCTCTCCTTCGAGGAGAGTGACCAAGGCACAATGAAAATCTTAGCATGGAACTGCCGTGGGCTCGCAAGCGCCCGAGCAGTGAAGAGTGCTTCTGGAGATCTAGAAGCGAGAGAGGCCAGATGTGTTTTTCCTATCTGAGACTCATCTAGGGAAAGTTAAGGCAGATGAGCTAAAGAGGAAGTTGTAGTGCGACCATTATATCATTGTTGAGAGTGATGGCCTATAGCGGAGGTTTGTTATTGTTTTGGAGGAAGGATATTTCGATCAAAATGCAGGAAACTTCGCAATATTTTATTTATGTGTTGGTTGATGATGGTAGAGAGTGGAGGCTCACCGGTATATATGGTGAACCAAGGTGGGGAGGAGATGGAGAAAACTTGGGTGGCGTTGAGGACTCTCCATGGAAGAATGCATAAACCAGTGGTTAGCTCTGGGAGACTTTAATGAGATTCTTTTTCACCATGATTAGGAGGGAGGGCGTCTGAGAGCTCAATGCTTTCTCCAAGCTTTTAGTGAAGCTTTGAATGATTGTAGCTTGTCGGATATGGGCTATAACTGGTGACATATTCACCTGGCAACTGAGGAAAAATCAGGGAGCGGCTAGATCGGGGAGTGTCAAATGCATTATGGAATGATCTATTCCCCAATGCTAGGTTGGTGAATGGAGAGATGACTAAATTGGACCATTGACCTTTGATCATTGAAATTGATGGTCCACCTGCTCCTGGTCGATCCAGCTCAACGGGGTGCTCAAAGGTTTGAGTCTCGCTGGTTGAAGGAAGAGACGATGGAAGAGATGGTTCAAGCTGCTTGGGCATGAGCAACAGCTAGACGTGAAGGGTCCATCCTTTATGCAGAAGATGAGGGATGTGCATGAGGAACTCCATACTTGGGACTAGAAGGTGTCGAAGGGTCCGGTCTACCGCATAAAGAACTTACAAAAGGAGCTTGAGAGGGTGCAGGAGATGACCTCGGACGGATGATAGCATTGCTGCCCAAAAAGAGATCCTAGTTTGGTTGGAACTATTGATGGAGCAAGAAGAACTAACATGGATTCAGAGGGCGCGCGCTAACTGGCTAAAGCATGGTGATCGTAATATCAATTTTTTCATCATTATGCATCTAGTAGGAGGAAGAAGAATACTATTAAGGGATTGGTCGATGACAATGGGATAAGGCATGAAGACAGTAATACCATGTGGTCCATGGTACATGATTATTTTGCCCATCTATTCCAAACAGAACCTTATGAAATTAATAATGACTGTGCTGAATGCTGTGAAGCTGAAAGTCACACCAGAGATGAACCAAGGTTTGTTAGCCCCATTTTCTTATGATGAAGTGAAGTATGCACTTTTTAGTATTGGTGATTTAAAAGCCCTAAGGCCAGAGGGGCTTTTGTCGATGTTTTTGGATCACCGACTGAGTAAATTTGTATTTGCGCGTCTAGCTCGGATGGTGTGCTCGGATGACACAAGGGTTTATACTGGTTCGGGCAGGAACATCCCTACGTCTAGTTCGCTGCTGCTCATGTTACCGGACACTTGGTTTACAGTAGGGGTTACAAACTGGCGAGAGAGGGAAAGGATCTCAAGTCTTCGGCGAAAGGAAGTGAACGGGTGCTGAGAGCTCGATCGCTGCTCAGCTGTGTGCTCATGTCGTGCTCTTGCGCTTTTATCTCGTGGTTTGGTCTCATGCAGATCTCGACCCCCCTTCATGGGGTGCCCTGCTTCCCCTTTTATAGGCGAAGGGAAAGCATGAGTTATAACAGAGGAAAGGAGAAGAACGAGAGAGAGAGAAAAGAAGGCTTCTAGGATCGCCGGGTCCTTCTTCTTCATGCGGGTTCCACCGATCCTGTAGATGTCAACATGGATGGCTCCACGTCATGGCCCTGTTCATCACTAGCAAGATGCGCAGGCGTTATCTATCGGTCATGGCATTCTATTTCATCTCAGCGGATGTCATGGTGAACTAACACACCTATCAACATTCGTACGAGGGTTAGGTAGAACAACACCGGCACGCCCGACGCTGTTCTTGATGTGAATCCTCAGGTATGGCCCATCATGGCCATGGGTTACATCGAGGTGTGCTAGTCTCTTCCCTGGTGTCAGAGTTTTGACCTAGGCCCATATGCTTGGACCTGGAGTGGTTGGCGATGGTATGGGTCTCTGTTGGACGAGATGGAAACCGTGTCCTTAGGGTCAGGAAAGACGGAGCCTGTGCTCAAGGGGTCGGACGAGGCAGAGCCCGTGGCCTTAGGTGAGACCCCAGCGGCCTTGGGGTCAGGCGAGACGGAGCTTGTACCCAAGGGGTCAGACGAGGCAGAAACCACGTCCTTAGGGTCGGGCGAGACGGAGCGCGTACCCAAGGGGTCGGGCGAGGCGAAAACCACATCCTTAGGGTTGGGCGAGACAGAGCCCGCACCCAAAGGGTCGGGCAATGCAGAGCCCGTAGCCTTGGGTGAGAGCCCCACGGCCTTGGGGTCGGGCAAGACGAAGCCCGCACCCAAGGGGTCAGGCGAGGCAGATCCCACAGCCTTGGGTGAGACCCCAGTGGCCTTGGGATCGAACGAGACCTTTTAATACATCTTGCTTCATCTAGGGAAGTCAGGGTATCTCTAATATTGATACCTGACAGGCTTCATGCAATATTGGCATATGTTGGGTGATGATCTGGTGCAAGAAGTTTTGCAGGCTATAAACTCAACGTCTGTTCCGGATGGTTGGAATGATACTACTATTGTGATGATTCCAAAAGTTGGCAACCCAGAAAAGGTGGCTCAATTCTGACCCATCAGCCTATGCAACATTGTTTATAAGGTGATCTCTAAGATGCTTACAACTAGAATGAAGGGTGTCATGCCAAATGTTATTGGTGACCAACAGAGCGCCTTTGTGCCTCAGCGTTTAATAATGGATAATATACTTATTGTTATGAATGTGTTCATGCCAGTAAGAGGAAGAAAGGAAAGCGTGAGCTGTGTGCAATAAAGCTGGATATGCACAAAGCGTATGATAGAATTGAATGGGGATTCTTGGAAAAAATTATGCTCAAACTGGGATTTGATGATCGGTGGGTGAAATTGATTATGGCTTGTGTTTTCTTTGTTAGATACCCGGTTCGATTCAATTCAATGGAGACAAAGATGATTACACCCACCAGGGGTATCCGGCAAGGGGACCCCTTGTCCCCATATTTATTTTTAATTGTGGCGGGACGCCTCTCTAGCTTGATCCAGCAAGTGGAGGAGGGGAGAATTGGAGGGAATAAAAGTTTGTAGGGAGGCACCCATGGTGTCTCACCTCTTATTCGTTGATGATTCGCTAATTCTAATGCATGCAGATAAATCTAATGCACACTATCTCAGAGGTATTCTTGATATGTATTGTCAAAGCTCAGGATAAATGCTAAGTGCAGCTAAATCAAGTATCTTTTTCTCGAGTAATACAGAGGCATATGTGAAACTTGAGGTATGTGAAACTCTGGATATTATGAGTGAGTCTTTAAATGATAAATATTTGGGCTTACCAGCTTTGGTGGGAACCGATAGGAGTGATTGCTTCAGACACCTAATTGATAGAATCTCCATGCGGATCAATGGCTGGTAGGAAAAGCTTCCTTAGCATGGGTGGTAAAGAGATCTTAATCAAATCAATCGCCCAAGCCGTGCCAATATATGCAATGATGGTCTTCAAAATCCCAATCAACATTTGCAAAGGGATGACGGATGCCATATCACAGTTTTGGTGGGGGTGATGACGATGATAAGAGGAGGATCCATTGGCAAGCTTGGTAGAAATTATGCTTACCAAAATATAAAGGGGGCATGGGATTCAGGGATTTCCATAGCTTCAACTTAGCCATGCTAGCGAAACAAGTTTGGAGATTATTGTATAATCCAGATTCTCTATGTGCAAGGGTGTTGAGAGCTAAATATTATCTAGATGGGAGACTCCTTCAAGCCAAGCTTAAAAGTGGGAGTTCTTTTACTTGGCAGAGTGTGCTTGCAGGCCTTGAATGTTTTAAGCGAGGCTATATATGGCGTGCCGGAGATGGTACACAAATTAACATATGGAATGATAATTGGATTCCTGGAAGCCACAATTTGAAAGTTTTAACACCGAGAGGCAACATTGTGATCTCAACTGTGGATGAACTTATTAATCCTATTGATGGTAGATGAGATGAGGCGCTGATCAGATCGCTATTTTGGTCAGTTGATGTGCACCAGATTCTCCAAATTCCAATCTATAGTGGTCGAGAAGATCTTATTTCCTGGCATCCTAATCGGAATGGCTTATTTACTGTGAAATCTGCATATCACTGTCAGTGGGCACATAAATTTGCGTCCAGGAACTATACATCTGTGGCAGGAGGTTCAGGTCTACAGCCGGTGTGGAAAAAAATTATGGAAACTCTCAATGCCGAGCAAGGTTAAAATCTTTGTATGGCGAGCTCTTCATGGGTGTATCCCATGTTTTGCTATCTTGGCTAATAAGCACATTACAAACATTGTAAATTGCCCGGTATGCAAGATGGAGGTGGAAGACATGAGACATATTCTATTCTCATGTAGCCGTGCAAGGGAGGTTTGGAGTGCACTGGATGTCTGGCCCCATATTGAGAAATTATTGATCATTGATAGATCAGGCTCAGTGCTGATACAGGAGATCATCAGAAGGGGCGGTGAGGACACTGAACTCAAGATTGGCTGGACTGAATTCATTCTCACTGGATGTTGGTACATTTGGTGGCGAAGGAGACAACTAGTCCACGGAGAAGATATCCAAAATCCATCAAGATCAGCAATGTCTATTGCAGCAATTACAACAAACTACTTTACTGCAGCAAAGAAGGTGGCTGTGATCAATCAGGGATGGAGGAAGCCATCAAAGGGATATTTGATGATTAATATTGACGGAGCATCAAATATTGACGGAGCTTTTGACAAAACAAAAGGTTCGGGAAGCTCCGGTGCTGTCATCAGAGATTCAGGGGGTGTGTTCATCGCGACGTCTCATACCCCATGTCTTAGATGCGGCGTCATCGGAGGCAGCTGCTCTTCGTGATGGTCTTCTTTTAGCCCAACAAATTGGATGTAATCGTACTGAGATCCAATCTGATTGCATGGAAGTGGTTCAAACGATGCAGGATGGAGGGTTCTCGGCTACGGCTGCAGTGGCTATCTATGATGAGATTGTTATACTCTGGAAAGAATTTAGTGAGATATCTATTAGTCATTGCAGTAGACTATGTAATTCAATAGCCCATGAGTTAGCTAGGCAAGCTTTATTACGAAAGTGTTCTCACATATGGATAGATGATCCCCCTTCATTTATTTTCCATCTTCTTGTAAACGATGTAACAGTCTTCGTGAATCAATAAAGTTTGCCTGAAGTAAAAAAAACTCAAAAAATATTATTCTGATTGTATCATTTTTATTAACAAATCTATCTAACCTCCATACATGGACTCCGGTCTCTCTATATATTACAACCATGCCTTTTCTTTTTCATTATATCTCGCGTGCATGCTTCTCTCTCGTCAATGATTGGGTGGCCATCGCTGCCGTCTATGCTAGTTGCTCAGGTCTTTTTCGAGCCCTTTGCCGATGAGCACCACTAGTTACACCCACTCATTGATCTCCCCTTCCTGTAATGTGAAACCAGAGCACCCAAACCTAAGTTACTATTTGTATTTAGACTTGATCTAGTTACAAGCATATATGCATGTATTATGCCTACTAACTTCGATTGTTTTGTAAAAAAAAATCAATTATACATGTACACCTATGTCCTTTTCTAGGTTTGCTCCTAATTATAGATGGCTAACAAGGTCGAGCTTAATGGACGACACGAGGTATGACCCGGTACCGCCCTAGGCACGACCCAAACATGTAGGGCTCGATGGCTAGCGTCGTGCTTTGGACCTAACTTTTGACTCGTATTGCCCGAACGAGCACAACATGTTTACATGTCGGCGGCGTGATAGGATTGCTTCATTCTATAACCCTAAATGCATCCTCGTAATGCTTTTTTTTCCTAGTCCGACTCTCCTTGTCGCATGTATTGCCTCCTCCCCATTTGCCACTCCTTTCCTTTGCTGCTTTCATCCCTCTCCTTTCGGCTTCGGTCATCTCCTCCCTTCTTAGCAACACTCCTTTCCCTTGTGGTCGTTGCTCCCCTCCCGGCCTCCCCCCTCTCGTTCTAGCCCTTCCTCCTGTCCGTAGTTGGGCAACACGACAGCATCAGCTAGGCGATACTATAGTGGTGCATAATCGATTTGTGTATGCGTATGTATGGATGATGGATCTTTGACTTGTGTTTTTTGGTATATTCTTAACTCTTGAGTTTTCCAATTTGTGTATTGGGTCTCTAGGTCGACACAGGCACATGAGCTCACCGGTGGATCTTATTTATGGGCCACCTAATCCGATCTGAACGAAAAAACTTAATCGAAAGTAAGAACCTGAGCCTAAAAAAAACACAATCCCATTCAATCCGCGAATGAGGTGGAGCTCAGGCTCCTTTGATCTAATCTCATGTTTGATCATATCTATTCACTAGGTTTGACGTGCCAATATATATGGGCGCAATTAGTATGTTTGGCATATAGAATCTGTTTCGATTCTTTTGAGAATCAGCCGAAACCGTGCCAACGGCATAGATGTAAAATGTTTCTAGCGGAAACAGTTCCAAGTGATTCTTATTTTTGTTCCTACGAATATGAATTACTGAAACAGGTTTTGCGGTGATTTTGATTCTGCAGCCAAATGGTGTAGTGATTCTGATTTCCTATCCAAAATGTTTTCTGAGAGAATTTGAATCTGAAACGTTTTACGAGAATTTAGATAGCCCCCAAACTAACCCTAAGGCTCCGCGGTGTCGTGACAGTTGAGACCGTCAGCAAGCATGGCACGACTAACTGTGCTCGTTCCTAACCGTGTTCGTGCTCGTGCCCCTGCCATGCGGTGCAGTCGTTTGGCCATTTTACCCTACTTCGAATCGGATCGGAGGTTCATAAAACGCCTCCTCAATTCCTGAGTCCGATTAAGCTCTTCGTGTTTGACTCAGTCTCGAATCAGCGGTCCATAAAACGCAGAGGCACTCATCAATTTCTCACATCGTCTCATAGTGTAGCCTCCCTTCTTAACGTGCTTCCTCCATCCCATCCGCATCTGTTCTCTCCGGCGACCAGCGGCCGCATCGAGCCCCTCCCACAGCCAGCGGCCGGCGAGCATGGCGGTGTACTACCGGTACAAAAGCAGCGTTGACACCTTCTCCGTGCCCATGCCGGCGCCCTCTATCCCCGTCGCCGACCTGAAGCGGCTAATCCTAGGGACCGCCCGCCACGGCCACGGCCGGACGCGTGGACGCGGGCCGACGGAGAGCGTCGCGCTCTACGACTCGATGACCGGCGAGGAGTATACGGACGACTGTGCTCTTGTCCAGCGCAGCTCGATGGTGCTGGTGCGCCGGGTCGCTGGGCCTCCCGCCGAGGCCATCACGTTTGCCTCCCAACCGCCGCCCAAAGCACCGACGCGTGATGGCGCATCGTCGGATTTTTCGGTCGTAACATCGAGTTCACCGGCCGAGGGTGACGAGGACAGGGCCATCAGCAAGGTGATCGACGCCGCGCAGCTCGAGTGGGAAGACCAACACCGAGGGCGTCGCTGTAGTAACCGCGGCGCACTAGAAGGAAGGCCGGCCCCACCGGTCGGGTACGTGTGCCGCAGGTGTCGCGTCCCGGGCCACTTCATCCAGCACTGCCCCACCAATGGCGATCCCAGATATGATTTGCTGCCGAGGGCGTCGTCTAACGCCAATCTACCTACTACGTCGTCGGCGTCCCCGAGCCCTGACGACGGAGTCCCACCGGAGCTCCACTGCAAGATTTGCAACAAAGTGATGGTGGACGCGGTGGTGGCCTCCAGGTGCTGCTTCGGCAGTTTCTGCGACGCGTGCATCAGGTGCCAGATCGCCGCCAAGTCCAGGTGCGTGTGCGGCGGGCAGGCGCGTGCCGACGACCTGATCCCCAACCTGAAGTTGTGTGCAACCATCACCAAACTGCTCGCTACAAAGGCCGCCGGCAGCGGATCCGCTAGCACAGACAATCGGAAGAGCTCCGCCGGCAGCAACGCAGAGCCCACGTCGCGGAGTTCGGCCACCTTGCAGGAGAACCTCAGCCACGTATCGGCAACTGCCGGCTCAGAGCACAGCGATGGGAACGCATCGTCATCGACGTCGAAGAGCGCGGCAGCTCCGGCGGCGGTGCGTGAGCCAGCAAGAACGAAGCAGACTACGGCGGATCCGCAAGTAATCGCTGCGTGCACTGGCTACCCCGAGCAGTACGGCTACGGTGGCCCGGCATGCTACGATCCTTTCTTCGGTGCGACGCCGTGGGCATGTGATCTGTACACGTACCACGGGATGCCTTACGGTGGCGGTTACATGAATGCCCCGGTACGAGCGGCTACCACGATGGATGGGGATGGCAGGGGAGGAAGAGGACGGCCGATGGGGGGAGTATCAGAGACACGCGGAGGGTGGTTTCAAGAGGAGATGCAGAAGCAGATTGGAGGTTGCCGTCTAACACAAGAACTTGAAGCCAGAGTTTCTGATCACTGCTGATGTCCGCTGCTGATCGGCGGCTTCTTTTTCCACTAGTGCTAATGACTTGCCTATGTAAGGGGGAGTAGATGTGCCTATATTATGTAATGATGTATGTACTCGATAAATTTTGCTAGATCAGACGACTATGTATGTTTTCAGCAGTGTGTCTCAACTCTCAAGAATCAAAATATCTTACATGAAGGCTCCGTTCGGATGGTATGGTTCTGGAGGAATTTGAATAGTTTGGAGGAATTCTAGAGGAATTTGTAAGAGAAAAACACTGTTCCGGATAAAAAATGAAGCGGATCAAGCCGGGTTTAAGGACACGCGAATAGGGTCGAAGTATTTTTAAACTGCCAATTTGCTCTGTAATGGAGACATTACTCTTTAGGCCTTGTTTGATGCGCATGTATTCATCTCAATCCATATGTATTGAAGTGGATTGGAGTGGAATTAAACTAAACTAAATTCCATTCTATTCTACTACAACACATATGGATTGCATCAAACAAGGCCTTATTGTTTCTGCAATTACTGTACCATGTCGAAGTTAAGATTAGTTAAGCATTTAGGATCGGTAGTGTCGGGGTCTCTGGCACATCTTGTTAGTTGGTAGTACTTGGTAGTGGCGGCAGTCGCATCGCATCGCATGTGCCCAGAAGGCCAGAATCCACGCGACACCTCTGCAATCCTGCTGCAGCTCCACGAAACCCCTGTGGGCTTCCGACCGGCTCAACATGTGCAAGATTTCTCGTCTAAAAAAAACATGTGCAAGATTTCAGCATGGGCTGTGTGGGCCAATCTTCGGCCTCCTTTGATGGACCATATTTGGCTCAATCAGTCTATTCGCTGGTTGGTTTCTGAACTGATAAGTCCTAGCTGAAACCAACAAACGAACAGGCTGAATATATGCTCGCGTTTCGGCCAGCCTGCTCATCTGATCTCTCTAATGGTCTAAACCAGACAACTATTTAACTTATCATTTAGTCAACAAGAGAATTACAACTACCATAATTGGAACCCAACTACTTCCTCCCTTTTAAATTATAAGATGTTTATGGCTTTTCTAGATTCATAACTTTTGCTATACACCTATCTATTTATTATATCTAGACTAGATACATAGTAAAAGCTATGAATCTACAAATGCCAAAACGTCTTATAATTTGAGATAGAGGAAGTAAGAGCATCTCTAAGAGTTCCATAAATCTCTTCCTAATTCTTGTTTTTTAGTAAGATGAGAAAAAATCATCTCCAACAACTTCTAATCTTTTAGAACTCAGAAAAAGTCACCTTGTTCCGCGTAAAGTTACGCGCTTCCGAGTCGCGCGTATCTTATCTTCCCGCGTGTGTTTATCGGCCAATCTGAACGTGGAAGGGCGTGGAAAGAAGAAAGAGTAGAAAAAGGTTCCTGATGTAAATGTATAAGAGAGAAAGAATATATAAAAGTGGTTAGGATAATAATTTAGAAATAGTATAGTATTCCTGATGTAAAAAATGTCTTCTATATTTTAGGAGTGGATTATTATAAACTCTTGGAGATGGCCTTCTTTATCCCTTCCAATACATTTTTAGGAGTTGTAAAACTCTATGTTTTTGGAAGAAAATATTGGGTACTCTTAGAGATGCTCTAATTAACATCGTAAGTACATGAGGTTGAGTGGGATTTACTTTTCTTTTCAAAAATAATTATTTGGTAATTGAGTTCGATTGACCTTACTTAATTAAAAACAGAATTTTAGACTCTTTAACTTTTGAAACCATCCGATTTACCTCTTTCTGAGCAATTTTAAAAGCGACTTTGGCTGACATGGTGCAACGTCAGCCATGGCCCACGAGAAAGGTAAATCGGACTTTTGTGATAGCTCAAGAAGATCAGTTAGACTTTATTTATACAAAAAATAGAGATATTTTTACAATAAATAATTTTTTGAAATAAATATGCATTAAACTATCTAATTTAATATTGGAAAAAATTGCTTTAACTTAGAAAAATATGAAATCAATTTAATATTTTTTTTTCTGAAATCTTATATGGTCTCCTAAAACCTAAAAAGGGGGCTATTAGGAGTATGCTAAAGCAAGAAAATAGTGTTGTTTCCTCCAAATCATAGTTTTATTGGGATGAAGAGAACTACTTGGTACAAGTTGTTCTTAATAGTATAAAAAAGGTTCAAGCATTAAAACTAGATTTGGTCGAAAAGGTAAACTTTGGTTGAGTGTTTTAGCTTAGCTCAATTGTGATAGCTGAATAATTCACTCCATAATTGATGGTTTTATCTCCGACTTAGGCCTTGTTTGGATGTTGTTGGATTCCTCTCAATCCACATGTGTTAGAGTAGGTTAGGGTGGAATTTAATTCAAGTTCCACTCTCATCCACCCTAACATATGTGGATTAATGCGGATCCGACTATATCCAAACAAGGCCTTACGATGTGTTTGGTTCATGGAAATGTAACGTGATCTCATTACGAGGGAAATCAGGTCGCGATACATGTGCTTGGTTCGGCCCAACCCGTTATGAGATACCATGGAATCGGATATCGCTCCATTCACCGCTGTTACCACTCGTTCATGAGTTTTACCCCATTACGCCGCCGCCGTATCCTTGCTCAAAGGCTTCGAATGACTCCGCTCTCGCAACCAAACAGATCAAGATATCAGGGACCCTCCTGTTACTCCCCCGCCATCTATTTCTAATACTGCTTTGTCATCTTAGTGCCTTAGAGGGAATGGCCATGTTGTCAAGTCAACCTGAGCCTGACGATGTTGGCGGGTTAGAAGATGTATGGACACTATCGGCTAGGGGAGTGAAGTGAAGGGGCACGAGGGATCCAACATATGGAGCTGTTTGGTACAGTTTTAGCTTTGAGATTTATGTTGGATCTGTAGTTTATATACTAAAGTAAAGTATCTAAAATATTTTTTTTAAATGTCACCTGGGGAGATTGTTCCCCCACTAGAATTTTTATTTCAAAACTTGGTGGCACAGATTACATTTGTTCGGCCACAAAATGTTGTGGCGGGGGTTGATGATGTTGTAGCTCTACATTACATCACTAAACACATGACACCAGAGATCAGCTATGGCTCTCGAAGGTACCGACTGTCGCGGAGTTAGAACCGTGGCAAGCATTATTATTCGTGTCGGTGTCAGAATACTGGTCTCCGGTGGCTCGGGTGGACTCAAGAACACAAGAATCACAGAGAGGATGTAACTGTTTATCCTGGTTCGGGCAAATCGGTGCCCTACGTTCAGCAACTGATGATCCTTATGCTTAAAAGCACCCAAAATCAGGGGTTACAACAGGGTTATAGAGAGATTTGGTAGGGAGTTAGCTCGGTGCTAATCCTAAGGTTGCCTCACCATTAGTGGAGTCTTCCCATCGTCGGAGAGGAGGAAGACGATGGGATGAGGTGGAGGAGCTCTCGGTGCCCCTCCCTGGGTTGCCTTGCTCTCAATGCTGAGCAGAGGCCAAGGAATGGAATGGAACGGAATGATCTATCTTATGATGATCATCCCCCACTAGGTCTGACCTTATCCCTTATATAACAAGATAGGTCGGGTACATGGTGGTTTGGGGGAGCGAGTCTATGGTCTACATGCGCTAGAGTCTAGGAGGGCCTTGTAGCTATGCGCGGTGGACCCTGGCGGTGTTGTGGAGCCAAGGAAGCCTTGGGCGTCGTCCGACTGCTCTATTCTGACACTCTACGTGTCAGGCTGTGTCGACTTGGACCGTCCTCCCCTAGGTGGACCTTTTGGAGTCTTCTTGGCATTGAAAGAGGTTAGCTTCAGGGGCTAACATGCGGGCCCAGGGGCCTTTAAGCCCCTGGAGGCTGTAGGGAAGCTTTGTCTTCTTGTGTCACGCCCCGTGCGTAACCTTGTCGGGAAAGTGGCTGGCAATGCCGTGCCCAAGGGGCAGCACCAGGGAGCCCCTGAACCTTAGTAGCTCGAGGAGTGTCTTCTTGTGCCCAGGCCTTGGCTGGCGTCGTTGGCTAGGCAAGAGCCAAGGGCTGGGCCAGAGTGTTGATGTTGATTAGGAGCCTCAGGGCTCATGCGAGCCCCCGAGCCCTAAGCGGATGTCATGGCGTAGTCAAGCTCGACAGGGTTTCTTCTCTGGAGGGTGTGTGCGAGCGTACCTAATGGGTATAGCCCCCAAGCCCTTGGATGATCCTGGAGGGGTTGGTCGGGGGGTCTTCTTCATTCAGGAACCATTAGACCATAGGCTTAACATACACATATATTTGGATCTCGTCAGGAGCCCCCGAGCCCTTCGTGGCCTCACTTGGCATGATGGCAACGAAGGGCTGAATTCGATCTTCTAGTGACCAAACCCTCCTTGGTGGGGATGGCTTCATTGACAAGGGTGTTGTGCCCTGCTTGGGGCCTTCTTCTCCAACATGATGGGTGTTGCTCAGCTATCGAGGCTGAGCAATGATGGTGCTAATCCCTTCGTCTAGGAGTTGCCAACCTTAGGCCCAGGGGTGCCCTCCTTTTCGATTAGAGCCTACCATGGGTCAGGTGATCGAGAGCATCTGAGCTTTGGCTTGAGGCCATTTGATCATCCGAAGCGCCACACCCTTCTGAGGGCCATGGTAGCAAGTCTCGATCCTCTCAAGACGGCCTTCTGGGGCCGACCTTCGGTGGGCATAGATCGAGGTGTGGTGAGCATGCCGAGCCTTGGACGAAGGCCCTCGTTGGGCCCACTACTCAGCGGCTCCTACCCTAACTCTAGGGAGTTGGTTGGTTTTAGGGGTGTGTCACCCAAGTGCTCGTCTATCGGGGGGTCAGGTTGCTCCATCTAGGGAGCTGGCGTAGCCCTCTAGGCCATTGTGGGGCCTCCCTATCAGCGGGAGTGGTGCCTTCTAGGCATGTTCCTTCTGCTGATGTCTTGCACAGGCAGTTGATAGCATCTAGGCCATTGTGCTTGGTGGAGGAGTTATGGCGTGCACCCCCGTGCCATCGCACTTTGTTTAGGAGATGGGACATTGAGGCCATGTTGAGCAGATCTGGTAGAGGAGGAGCTGTGGCACTTGGTGCATGTGGATTTCGGCATTGATGATAGCCGGTGCACCCATGGGGAGTCAGATCCCCTCGAGTCCCATGAGGAGGCATGTGTGGAGAGGGCAGCGTGCGTGGTGGAAAGTGGAGCATGGACTTGACTCATTGTCAGCCGTTCCTTGATTCCGCCTTTACTGTGTGGCCGTCATCATGCAACTGCGCTGATGCATGCTGTAGGGATTGAAGAGATGTCTAGACGGTTCCCTAAGCCCCTTCTAGCCATTGATGGCTGATCAGAGGGCCTAGAGCCGCTCATAGCGCATTGTGTGGGCTATAAAGGGGAGCCCCAAGGGACACGGTATCTTCAATCCCTTCCTTCAGCCCCTTCTCTTCTTCCTCTTCAATTTTAGCTCACCATGTGAAGATTTAAGAACATCAAGTAATTTCTTATGTTCTTCACATGAGTTCTTTAGAAATGAGTTTTCATTTTCCAATTTCAATGTTTTAGCTTTCTAATTTTCTAAAGACATGGTTATGCTAGCAAGTCTACTAACAAGCTCATCATATGAATCAACATGATCAACCACATTAGCATTTGATACCTTGGTATCACCTTGTGACATGAAACAATGTGGTGTAGTGGATGGGCTTGTAGTAGCATCGCAATCATGGCCCTAGCATGAACCATCATCACCATCAAATGTGCATGGGGTAGGATCATCATGTACATCACTGAGGCATCACCATCAACCTTGTCAAGTGATTTTGTGGTAGCATCATCATCATCATCACTTGACCATAAGGTGGAACAATCTTCCACAATCACCAAATTGTGGTTATGCTCAACACACTCATGTGCCTCCACCTTGTGATCATCCTCCTTCTTGAATTTGCCATCATCACTTATGGAGGAGTCATCGTAGAAGGCTTGGAGTGCCATCCACATATCATGAGCACTCTCCAAATCCCACACACGTCTAAAAACATCATCATGTAAAGCACACGTTAGATAATAAAGAGCACGTGTATCAAGTTGTTAGGCAATCCTATTGTGCTTGGGTTAGGTTGTCCTTATCCAAAGCAGCGGTGGTGGCGACGCTTGCTAGCGCGCCCACAACGTGTTTGACAAAATGAAGGGTCAATAGTTGCTTCAGATGGACAAGTCAGCAGGCCATGTCATCATGAGAAGCTCACATGGAGAGATATGGACCTAAGTGATACAACATACAAAGTTTATGGACCCAAAAAATCACTTTAAAAGTTATTGGACCTAACTGAAACATCCTCACAACTTAATGTTCCTATCGTGCATTTAACTCAAAAAAATATTATGAAACTTGCATCATAAGTTACCCCCTACCCTAAATGAGGGTTTCCTATCCTCTGGAGGCGCCGTCGCCAGAGTCCACCAAGCTAGTCGATCTCTCGCAGGTTTGACTACCAAACTGCTCGCTCGTGTGCGGATTACACTGCGTTATCTAGCGAAGGTCAAGAGGAAGGAGTATGGCATCAACATCGAGGAAGGATAAGGTAGAAGGCGAAGACAGGAAGGAACCAGAACTGAGTCTAGAGGAGAGATTGGGGGGGGGGGCTAAATCTGCAAGAGGGAGAAGATGAATACCTAGACTTCTCGGGGGAATTCGAGGATTTAATCAAGGATGTATGGTGGCTAGCCCTATTTAGAGTTCATACAATGAAACCTTTTGGCCATGCGGCCTTGTTCAGTGCAATGAGGGTCGTGTGGGTGGCGACAAAGGAGGTCACCTTTAAAGTTCTAGGGTCAAATCTATTCTTGGTCCAGCTCCATTGTCTTGGTGATTGGACGCGAGTGATGGAAGGCAGTCCCTGGTTGTTTCATGGCGCTGCGGTGGTGATGGAGGAGTACAATGTTTTTTCCAACGTCAACGCATACAAACTAGATATAATTCTAATTTGGGTTCGTATCCAAGGCGTTTCAGAGGGATTGATGAAGAAGAAGGAACTAGCTAAAAAAGTCACAAACAAGGTAGGGCAGTTGATCATGATGGTAGTCAATGAGGGGAGGATCAACCCGATGCCATACTTTCGGGCCAGGGTTTGGCTTTACCTCGATAAACCACTAGTGAGAGTGGTACCAATCACGCTGAAGGAAAGAATGGTATACCTTGTGTAGTATGAGAAACTCCTAGGCTTTTGTTTCCATTGTGGTATGATAGGGCATGATGTCACAGAATGCGGCAGTAGGGTTCATAGCAAATCCCATTGCGAGTGGGGTGATTGGCTACACATCACGTTCACACCCTCCATTGTTGGGAGAGATGATTGCAGAGGTGGAAGGGGACGAGGTCATGGAAGAGGCAGAGGTCGATTTGTAGGGCATGATGAGTGGATGGATTGGGATGCGGACGTCATGGAAACTTCCCAGGGAGAAGATGATGAAATAGATCTCTTGGGTGCAAAGAAGAGAGATGCTCCCACTGATGGGAGGGGTCGTGTGGCACAACAGATCAATCTGATTGAAAACACGACAGTGCCAAACATTGATATTAGCCCTTTGAAGGAGCAGGAGAAGAAGAGACCAAGGAGAAATGGAGGAGAAGAAGATGATTTAGACACAACCATGAATAGATCGACGCTCTCCTTCGAGGAGAGTGACCAAGCACAATGAAAATCTTAGCATGGAACTGCCGTGGGCTCGCAAGCGCCCGGGCAGTAAGAGTGCTTCTGGAGATCTAGAAGCGAGAGAGGCCAGATGTGTTTTTCCTATCTGAGACTCATCTAGGGAAAGT
The DNA here is from genome assembly GCF_019320115.1 of Miscanthus floridulus. Classification (NCBI taxonomy): domain Eukaryota; kingdom Viridiplantae; phylum Streptophyta; class Magnoliopsida; order Poales; family Poaceae; genus Miscanthus; species Miscanthus floridulus. The sequence goes on along the minus strand of NC_089580.1, from coordinate 158,634,617 downwards.
TAAGGCAGATGAGCTAAAGAGGAAGTTGTAGTGCGACCATTATATCATTGTTGAGAGTGATAGCCATAGCGGAGGTTTGTTATTGTTTTGGAGGAAGGATATTTTGATCAAAATGCAGGAAACTTCGCAATATTTTATTTATGTGTTGGTTGATGATGGTAGAGAGTGGAGGCTCACCGGTATATATGGTGAACCAAGGTGGGGGGAGATGGAGAAAACTTGGGTGGCGTTGAGGACTCTCCATGGAAGAATGCATAAACCATGGTTAGCTCTGGGAGACTTTAATGAGATTCTTTTTCACCATGATTAGGAGGGAGGGCGTCTGAGAGCTCAATGCTTTCTCCAAGCTTTTAGTGAAGCTTTGAATGATTGTAGCTTGTCGGATATGGGCTATAACGGTGACATATTCACCTGGCAACGAGGAAAAATCAGGGAGCGGCTAGATCGGGGAGTGTCAAATGCATTATGGAATGATCTATTCCCCAATGCTAGGTTGGTGAATGGAGAGATGACTAAATTGGACCATTGACCTTTGATCATTGAAATTGATGGTCCACCTGCTCCGGTCGATCCAGCTCAACGGGGTGCTCAAAGGTTTGAGTCTCGCTGGTTGAAGGAAGAGACGATGGAAGAGATGGTTCAAGCTGCTTGGGCATGAGCAACAGCTAGACGTGAGGGTCCATCCTTTATGCAGAAGATGAGGGATGTGCATGAGGAACTCCATACTTGGGACCAGAAGGTGTCGAAGGGTCCGGTCTACCGCATAAAGAACTTACAAAAGGAGCTTGAGAGGGTGCAGAGATGACCTCGGACGGATGATAGCATTGCTGCCCAAAAAGAGATCCTAGTTTGGTTGGAACTATTGATGGAGCAAGAAGAACTAACATGGATTCAGAGGGCGCGCGCTAACTGGCTAAAGCATGGTGATCGTAATATCAATTTTTTCATCATTATGCATCTAGTAGGAGGAAGAAGAATACTATTAAGGGATTGGTCGATGACAATGGGATAAGGCATGAAGACAGTAATACCATGTGGTCCATGGTACATGATTATTTTGCCCATCTATTCCAAACAGAACCTTATGAAATTAATAATGACGTGCTGAATGCTGTGAAGCTGAAAGTCACACCAGAGATGAACCAAGGTTTGTTAGCCCCATTTTCTTATGATGAAGTGAAGTATGCACTTTTTAGTATTGGTGATTTAAAAGCCCTAAGGCCAGAGGGGCTTTTGTCGATGTTTTTGGATCACCGATGAGTAAATTTGTATTTGCGCGTCTAGCTCGGATGGTGTGCTCGGATGACACAAGGGTTTATACTGGTTCGGGCAGAACATCCCTACGTCTAGTTCGCTGCTGCTCATGTTACCGGCACTTGGTTTACAGTAGGGGTTACAAACTGGCGAGAGAGGGAAAGGATCTCAAGTCTTCGGCGAAAGGAGTGAACGGGTGCTGAGAGCTCGATCGCTGCTCAGCTGTGTGCTCATGTCGTGCTCTTGCGCTTTTATCTCGTGGTTTGGTCTCATGCAGATCTCGACCCCCCTTCATGGGGTGCCCTGCTTCCCCTTTTATAGGCGAAGGGAAAGCATGGGTTATAACAGAGGAAAGGAGAAGAACGAGAGAGAGAGAGAAAAGAAGGCTTCTAGGATCGCCGGGTCCTTCTTCTTCTTCATGCGGGTTCCACCGATCCTGTAGATGTCAACAGGGATGGCTCCACGTCATGGCCCTGTTCGTCACTAGCAAGATGCGCAGGCGTTATCTATCGGTCATGGCATTCTATTTCATCTCAGCGGATGTCATGGTGAACTAACACACCTATCAACATTCGTACGAGGGTTAGGTAGAACAACACCGGCACGCCCGACGCTGTTCTTGATGTGAATCCTCAGGTATGGCCCATCATGGCCATGGGTTACATCGAGGTGTGCTAGTCTCTTCCCTGGTGTCAGAGTTTTGACCTAGGCCCATATGCTTGGACCTGGAGTGGTTGGCGATGGTATGGGTCTCTATTGGACGAGATGGAAACCGTGTCCTTAGGGTCAGGAAAGACGGAGCCTGCGCTCAAGGGGTCGGACGAGGCAGAGCCCGTGGCCTTAGGTGAGACCCCAGCGGCCTTGGGGTCAGGCGAGACGGAGCTTGTACCCAAGGGGTCAGACGAGGCAGAAACCACGTCCTTAGGGTCGGGCGAGACGGAGCGCGTACCCAAGGGGTCGGGCGAGGCGAAAACCACATCCTTAGGGTTGGGCGAGACAGAGCCCGCACCCAAAGGGTCGGGCAATGCAGAGCCCGTAGCCTTGGGTGAGAGCCCCGCGGCCTTGGGGTCGGGCAAGACGAAGCCCGCACCCAAGGGGTCAGGCGAGGCAGATCCCACAGCCTTGGGTGAGACCCCAGTGGCCTTGGGATCGAACGAGACCTTTTAATACATCTTGCTTCATCTAGGGAAGTCAGGGTATCTCTAATATTGATACCTGACAGGCTTCATGCAATATTGGCATATGTTGGGTGATGATCTGGTGCAAGAAGTTTTGCAGGCTATAAACTCAACGTCTGTTCCGGATGGTTGGAATGATACTACTATTGTGATGATTCCAAAAGTTGGCAACCCAGAAAAGGTGGCTCAATTCTGACCCATCAGCCTATGCAACATTGTTTATAAGGTGATCTCTAAGATGCTTACAACTAGAATGAAGGGTGTCATGCCAAATGTTATTGGTGACCAACAGAGCGCCTTTGTGCCTCAGCGTTTAATAATGGATAATATACTTATTGTTATGAATGTGTTCATGCCAGTAAGAGGAAGAAAGGAAAGCGCGAGCTGTGTGCAATAAAGCTGGATATGCACAAAGCGTATGATAGAATTGAATGGGGATTCTTGGAAAAAATGATGCTCAAACTTTGATTTGATGATCGGTGGGTGAAATTGATTATGGCTTGTGTTTTCTCTGTTAGATACCCGGTTCGATTCAATTTAATGGAGACAAAGATGATTACACCCACCAGGGTATCCGGCAAGGGGACCCCTTGTCCCCATATTTATTTTTAATTGTGGCGGGACGCCTCTCTAGCTTGGTCCAGCAAGCGGAGGAGAGGGGAGAATTGGAGGGAATAAAAGTTTGTAGGGAGGCACCCATGGTGTCTCACCTCTTATTCGTTGATGATTCGCTAATTCTAATGCATGCAGATAAATCTAATACACACTGTCTCAAAGGTATTCTTGATATGTATTGTCAAAGCTCAGGATAAATGCTAAGTGCAGCTAAATCAAGTATCTTTTTCTCGGGTAATACAGAGGCATATGTGAAACTTGAGGTATGTGAAACTCTGGATATTATGAGTGAGTCTTTAAATGATAAATATTTGGGCTTACCAGCTTTGGTGGGAACCGATAGGAGTGATTGCTTCAGACACCTAATTGATAGAATCTCCATGCGGATCAATGGCTGGTAGGAAAAGCTCCTTAGCATGGGTGGTAAAGAGATCTTAATCAAATCGATTGCCCAAGCCGTGCCAATATATGCAATGATGGTCTTCAAAATACCAATCAACATTTGCAAAGGGATGACGGATGCCATATCGCAGTTTTGGTGGGGGTGATGACGATGATAAGAGGAGGATCCATTGGCAAGCTTGGTAGAAATTATGCTTACCAAAATATAAAGGGGCATGGGATTCAGGGATTTCCATAGCTTCAACTTAGCCATGCTAGCGAAACAAGTTTGGAGATTATTGTATAATCCAGATTCTCTATGTGCAAGGGTGTTGAGAGCTAAATATTATCTAGATGAGAGACTCCTTCAAGCCAAGCTTAAAAGTGGGAGTTCTTTTACTTGGCAGAGTGTGCTTGCAGGCCTTGAATGTTTTAAGCGAGGCTATATATGGCGTGCCGGAGATGGTACACAAATTAACATATGGAATGATAATTGGATTCCGGGAAGCCACAATTTGAAAGTTTTAACACCGAGAGGCAACATTGTGATCTCAACTGTGGATGAACTTATTAATCCTATTGATGGTAGATGAGATGAGGCGCTGATCAGATCGCTATTTTGGTCAGTTGATGTGCACCAGATTCTCCAAATTCCAATCTATAGTGGTCGAGAAGATCTTATTGCCTGGCATCCTAATCGGAATGGCTTATTTACTGTGAAATCTGCATATCACTGTCAGTGGGCACATAAATTTGCGTCCAGGAACTATACATCTGTGGCAGGAGGTTCAGGTCTACAGCCGGTGTGGAAAAAATTATGGAAACTCTCAATGCCGAGCAAGGTTAAAATCTTTGTATGGCGAGCTCTTCATGGGTGTATCCCATGTTTTGCTATCTTGGCTAATAAGCACATTACAAACATTGTAAATTGCCCGGTATGCAAGATGGAGGTGGAAGACATAAGACATATTCTATTCTCATGTAGCCGTGCAAGGGAGGTTTGGAGTGCACTGGATGTCTGGCCCCATATTGAGAAATTATTGATCATTGATAGATCAGGCTCGTGCTGATACAAGAGATCATCAGAAGGGGCGGTGAGGACACTGAACTCAAGATTGGCTGGACTGAATTCATTCTCACTGGATGTTGGTACATTTGGTGGCAAAGGAGACAACTAGTCCACGGAGAAGATATCCAAAATCCATCAAGATCAGCAATGTCTATTGCAGCAATTACAACAAACTACTTTACTGCAGCAAAGAAGGTGGCTGTGATCAATCAGGGATGGAGGAAGCCATCAAAGGGATATTTGATGATTAATATTGACGGAGCATCAAATATTGACGGAGCTTTTGACAAAACAAAAGGTTCGGGAAGCTCCGGTGCTGTCATCAGAGATTCAGGGGGTGTGTTCATCGCGACGTCTCATACCCCATGTCTTAGATGCGGCGTCATCGGAGGTAGCTGCTCTTCGTGATGGTCTTCTTTTAGCCCAACAAATTGGATGTAATCGTACTGAGATCCAATCTGATTGCATGGAAGTGGTTCAAACGATGCAGGATGGAGGGTTCTCGGCTACGGCTGCAGTGGCTATCTATGATGAGATTGTTATACTCTGGAAAGAATTTAGTGAGATATCTATTAGTCATTGCAGTAGACTATGTAATTCAATAGCCCATGAGTTAGCTAGGCAAGCTTTATTACGAAAGTGTTCTCACATATGGATAGATGATCCCCCTTCATTTATTTTCCATCTTCTTGTAAACGATGTAACAGTCTTCGTGAATCAATAAAGTTTGCCTGAAGTAAAAAAAACTCAAAAAATATTATTCTGATTGTATCATTTTTATTAACAAATCTATCTAACCTCCATACATGGACTCCGGTCTCTCTATATATTACAACCATGCCTTTTCTTTTTCATTATATCTCGCGTGCATGCTTCTCTCTCGTCAATGATTGGGTGGCCATCGCTGCCGTCTATGCTAGTTGCTCAGGTCTTTTTCGAGCCCTTTGCCGATGAGCACCACTAGTTACGCCCACTCATTGATCTCCCCTTCCTGTAATGTGAAACCAGAGCACCCAAACCTAAGTTACTATTTGTATTTAGACTTGATCTAGTTACAAGCATATATGCATGTATTATGCCTACTAACTTCGATTGTTTTGTAAAAAAAAAATCAAGTATACATGTACACCTATGTCCTTTTCTAGGTTTGCTCCTAATTATAGATGGCTAACAAGGTCGAGCTTAATGGACGACACGAGGTATGACCCGGTACCGCCCTAGGCACGACCCAAACATGTAGGGCTCGATGGCTAGCGTCGTGCTTTGGACCTAACTTTTGACTCGTATTGCCCGAACGAGCACAACATGTTTACATGTCGGCGGCGTGATAGGATTGCTTCATTCTATAACCCTAAATGCATCCTCGTAATGCTTTTTTTTTCCTAGTCCGACTCTCCTTGTCGCATGTATTGCCTCCTCCCCATTTGCCACTCCTTTCCTTTGCTGCTTTCATCCCTCTCCTTTCGGCTTCGGTCATCTCCTCCCTTCTTAGCAACACTCCTTTCCCTTGTGGTCGTTGCTCCCCTCCCGGCCTCCCCCCTCTCGTTCTAGCCCTTCCTCCTGTCCGTAGTTGGGCAACACGACAGCATCAGCTAGGCGATACTATAGTGGTGCATAATCGATTTGTGTATGCGTATGTATGGATGATGGATCTTTGACTTGTGTTTTTTGGTATATTCTTAACTCTTGAGTTTTCCAATTTGTGTATTGGGTCTCTAGGTCGACACAGGCACATGAGCTCACCGGTGGATCTTATTTATGGGCCACCTAATCCGATCTGAACGAAAAAACTTAATCGAAAGTAAGAACCTGAGCCTAAAAAAAACACAATCCCATTCAATCCGCGAATGAGGTGGAGCTCAGGCTCCTTTGATCTAATCTCATGTTTGATCATATCTATTCACTAGGTTTGACGTGCCAATATATATGGGCGCAATTAGTATGTTTGGCATATAGAATCTGTTTCGATTCTTTTGAGAATCAGCCGAAACCGTGCCAACGGCATAGATGTAAAATGTTTCTAGCGGAAACAGTTCCAAGTGATTCTTATTTTTGTTCCTACGAATATGAATTGCTGAAACAGGTTTTGCGGTGATTTTGATTCTGCAGCCAAATGGTGTAGTGATTCTGATTTCCTATCCAAAATGTTTTCTGAGAGAATTTGAATCTGAAACGTTTTACGAGAATTTAGATCGCCCCCAAACTAACCCTAAGGCTCCGCGGTGTCGTGACAGTTGAGACCGTCAGCAAGCATGGCACGACTAACTGTGCTCGTTCCTAACCGTGTTCGTGCTCGTGCCCCTGCCATGCGGTGCAGTCGTTTGGCCATTTTACCCTACTTCGAATCGGATCGGAGGTTCATAAAACGCCTCCTCAATTCCTGAGTCCGATTAAGCTCTTCGTGTTTGACTCAGTCTCGAATCAGCGGTCCATAAAACGCAGAGGCACTCATCAATTTCTCACATCGTCTCATAGTGTAGCCTCCCTTCTTAACGTGCTTCCTCCATCCCATCCGCATCTGTTCTCTCCGGCGACCAGCGGCCGCATCGAGCCCCTCCCACAGCCAGCGGCCGGCGAGCATGGCGGTGTACTACCGGTACAAAAGCAGCGTTGACACCTTCTCCGTGCCCATGCCGGCGCCCTCTATCCCCGTCGCCGACCTGAAGCGGCTAATCCTAGGGACCGCCCGCCACGGCCACGGCCGGACGCGTGGACGCGGGCAGACGGAGAGCGTCGCGCTCTACGACTCGATGACCGGCGAGGAGTATACGGACGACTGTGCTCTTGTCCCGCGCAGCTCGATGGTGCTGGTGCGCCGGGTCGCTGGGCCTCCCGCCGAGGCCATCACGTTTGCCTCCCAACCGCCGCCCAAAGCACCGACGCGTGATGGCGCATCGTCGGATTTTTCGGTCGTAACATCGAGTTCACCGGCCGAGGGTGACGAGGACAGGGCCATCAGCAAGGTGATCGACGCCGCGCAGCTCGAGTGGGAAGACCAACACCGAGGGCGTCGCTGTAGTAACCGCGGCGCACTAGAAGGAAGGCCGGCCCCACCGGTCGGGTACGTGTGCCCACCAATGGCGATCCCAGATATGATTTGCTGCCGAGGGCGTCGTCTAACGCCAATCTGCCTACTACGTCGCCGGCGTCCCCGAACCCCGACGACGGAGTCCCACCGGAGCTCCACTGCAAGATTTGCAACAAAGTGATGGCGGACGCGGTGGTGGCCTCCAGGTGCTGCTTCGGCAGTTTCTGCGACGCGTGCATCAGGTGCCAGATCGCCGCCAAGTCCAGGTGCGTGTGCGGCAGGCAGGCGCGCGCCGACGACCTGATCCCCAACCTGACGCTGCGTGCAACCATCGCCAAACTGCTCGCTACGAAGGCCGCCGACAGCGGATCCGCTAGCACAGACAATCGGAAGAGCTCCGCCGACAGCAACGCAGAGCCCACGTCGTGGAGTCCGGCCGCCTCGCAGGAGAACCTCAGCCACGTATCGGCAACTGCCGGCTCAGAGCACAGCGATGGGAATGCGTCGTCGTCGACGTCGAAGAGCGCGGCAGCTCCGGCGGCAGCGCGTGAGCTAGCAAGAACGAAGCAGACTACGGTGGATCCGCAAGTAATCGCTGCGCACACTGGCTACCCCGAGCAGTACGGCTACGGCGGCCCGGCATGCTACGATCCTTTCTTCGGTGCGACACCGTGGGCATGTGATCCGTACACGTACCACGGGATGCCTTACGGTGGCGGCTACATAAATGCCCCGGTACCGAGCGGCTACCACGATGGATGGGGATGGCAGGGGAGGAAGAGGACGGCCGATGGGGGGAGTATCAGAGACACACGGAGGGTGGTTTCAAGAGGAGATGCAGAAGCAGATTGGAGGCTGCCGTCTAACACAAGAACTTGAAGCCGGAGTTTCTGATCACTGCTGATGTCCGCTGCTGATCGGCGGCTTCCTTTTCCACTAGTGCTAATGACTTGCCTATGTAAGGGGGAGTAGATGTGCCTATACTATGTAATGATGTATGTACTCGATAAATTTTGCTAAATCAGATGACTATGTATGTTTTCAGCAGTGTGTCTCAACTCTCAAGAATCAAAATATCTTACATGAAGGCCCCGTTCGGATGGTATGGTTCTGGAGGAATTTGAATGATTTGGAAGAATTCTGGAGGAATTTGTGAGAGAAAAACACTGTTCCGGATGAAAAATGAAGCGGATCAAGCCGGGTTTAAGGACACGCGAACAGGGCCGAAGTCTTTTTAAACTGCCAATTTGCTCTGTAATGGAGACATTACTCTTTAGGCCTTGTTTGATGCGTATGTATTCGTCTCAATCCACATGTATTGAAGTGGATTGGAGTAGAATTAAACTAAACTAAATTCCATTCCATTCTACTACAACACATATGGATTGCATCAAACAAGGCCTTATTGTTTCTGCAATTACTGTACCATGTCGAAGTTAAGATTAGTTAAGCATTTAGGATCGGTAGTGTCGGGGTCTCTGGCACATCTTGTTAGTTGGTAGTACTTGGTAGTGGCGGCAGTCGCATCGCATCGCATACCTTCTGTACCATAGCGTTACCACTAACTCGAAGAAACACGCCCAGAAGGCCAGAATCCACGCGACACCTCTGCAATCCTGCTGCAGCTCCACGAAACCCCTGTGGGCTTCCGACCGGCTCAACATGTGCAAAGATTTCTCGTCTAAAAAAACATGTGCAAGATTTCAGCATGGGCTGTGTGGGCCAATCTTCGGCCTCCTTTGATGGACCATATTTGGCTCAATCAGTCTGTTCGCTAGTTGGTTTCTGAACTGATAAGCCTTGACTGAAACCAACAAACAAACAGGCTGAATATATGCTCACGTTTCAGCCACCCTGCTCATCTGATCTCTCTAATGGTCTAAATAGAATCCAGACAACTATTTAACTTATCATTTAGTCAACAAGAGAATTACAACTACCATAATTGGAACCCAACTACTTCCTCCTTTTTAAATTATAAGATGTTTATGGCTTTTTTAGATTTATAACTTTTGCTATACACCTACCTATTTATTATATCTAGACTAGATACATAGTAAAAGCTATGAATCTAGAAATACCAAAACGTCTTATAATTTGAGATAGAGGAAGTAAGAGCATCTCCAAGAGTTCCCTAAATCTTTTTCTAATTCTTGTTTTTTAGTAAGATGAGAAAAAATCATCTCCAACAACTTCTAATCTTTTAGAACTTAGAAAAAGTCACCTTGTTCCGCGTAAAGTTACGCGCTTCCGAGTCGCGCGTATCTTAACGTGTTTATCGGCCAATCTGAACGTGAAAGGGCGTGGAAAGAAGAAAGAGTAGAAAAAGGTTCCTGATGCAAATGTATAAGAGAGAAATAATATATAAAAGTGGTTAGGATAATAATTTAGAAATAGTATAGTATTCCTGATGTAAAAAATGTCTTCTATATTTTAGGAGTGGATTATTATAAACTCTTGGAGATGGCTTTCTTTATCACTTCCAATACATTTTTAGGAGTTGTAAAACTCTATGTTTTTGGAAGAAAATATTGGGTACTCTTAGAGATGCTCTAATTAACATCGTAAGTACATGAGGTTGAGTGGGATTTACTTTTCTTTTCAAAAATAATTATTTGGTAATTGAGTTCGATTGACCTTACTTAATTAAAAACAGAATTTTAGACTCTTCAACTTTTGAAACCATCCGATTTACCTCTTTCTGAGCAGTTTTAAAAGCGACTTTGGCTGACATGGTGCAATGTCAGCCATGGCCCACGAGAAAGATAAATCGGACTTTTGTGATAGCTCAAGAAGATCAGTTAGACTTTATTTATACAAAAAATAGAGATATTTTTACAATAAATAATTTTTTGAAATAAATATGCATTAAACTATCTAATTTAATATTGGAAAAATTGCTTTAACTTAGAAAAATATGAAATCAATTTAATATTTTTTTTTCTGAAATCTTATATGGTCTCCTAAAACCTAAAAAGGGGGCTATTAGGAGTATGCTAAAGCAAGAAAATAGTGTTGTTTCCTCCAAATCGTAGTTTTATTGGGATGAAGAGAACTACTTGGTACAAGTTGTTCTTAATAGTATAAAAAAGGTTCAAGCATTAAAACTAGATTTGGTCGAAAAGGTAAACTTTGGTTGAGTGTTTTAGCTTAGCTCAATTGTGATAGCTGAATAATTCACTCCATAATTGATGGTTTTATCTCCGACTTAGGCCTTGTTTGGATGTTGTTGGATTCCTCTCAATCCACATGTGTTAGAGTAGGTTAGGGTGGAATTTAATTCAAGTTCCACTCTCATCCACACTAACATATGTGGATTAATGCGGATCCGACTACATCCAAACAAGGCCTTACGATGTGTTTGGTTCATGGAAATGTAACGTGATCTCATTACGAGGGAAATCAGGTCACGATACATGTGCTTGGTTCGGCCCAACCCGTTATGAGATACCGTGGAATCGGATATCGCTCCATTCACCGTTGTTACCACTCGTTCATGAGTTTTACCCCATTACGCCGCCGCCGTATCCCTGCTCAAAGGCTTCGAACGACTCCGCTCTCGCAACCAAACAGATCAAGGAATCAGGGACCTTCCTGTTACTCCCCCGCAATCTATTTCTAATACTGCTTTGTCATCTTAGTGCCTTAGAGGGAATGACCATGTTGTCAAGTCAACCTGAGCCTGAAGATGGTGGCGGGTTAGAAGATGTATGGACACTATCGGCTAGGGGAGTGAAGTGAAGGGGCACGAGGGATCCAACATATGGAGCTGTTTGGTACAGTTTTAGCTTTGAGATTTATGTTGGATCTATAGTTTATATACTAAAGTAAAGTATCTGAAATATTTTTTTAAATGTCACCTAGGGAGATTGTTCCCCCACCAGAATTTTTATTTCAAAACTTGGAGGCACATATTACATTTGTTCGGCCACAAAATGTTGTGGCGGGGGTCGATGATGTTGTAGCTCTACATTACATCACTAAACACATGACACCAGAGATCAGCTACGGCTCTCGAAGGTACCGACTGTCGTGGAGTCAGAACCGTGGCAAGCATTGTTATTTGAGTCGGTGTCAGAATACTAGTCTCTGGTGGCTCGGGTGGACTCAAGAACACAAGAATCATAGAGAGGATGTAACGGTTTATCCTAGTTCGGGTGAATCGGTGCCCTATGTCCAGCAGCTGATGATCCTTATACTTAAAAGCACCCAAAATCGGGGGTTACAATAGGGTTATAGAGAGATTTGGTAGGGAGTTAGCTCGGTGCTAATCCTAAGGTTGCCTCACCATCGGTGGAGTCTTCCCATCGTCGGAGAGGAGGAAGACGATGGGATGAGGTGGAGGAGCTCTCGGTGCCCCTCCTTGGGTTGCCTTGCTCTTGATGTTGAGCAGAGGCCAAGGAATGGAATGGAACGAAATGATCTATCTTACGATGATCATCCCCCACTAGGTCCAACCTTATCCCTTATATAACAAGATAGGTCGGGTACATGGTGGTTTGGGGGAGCGAGTCTATGGTCTACATGCGCTAGAGTCTAGGAGGGCCTTGTAGCTACGCGCAGTGGACCCTAGCGGTGTTGTGGAGCCAAGGAAGTCTTGGACGTCGTTCGGCTGCTCTGTTCTGACACTCTGCGTGTCAGGCTATGTCGACTTGGACCGTCCTCCCCTAGGTGGACCTTTTGGAGTCTTCTTAGCGATGAAAGAGGTCAGCTTCAGGGGCTGACGTGTGGGCCTAGGGGCCTTTAAGCCCCTGGAGGCTATAGGGAAGCTTTGTCTTCTTGTGTCACGCCCCGTGCGTAACCTTGTCAGGAAAGTGGCTAGCAATGCCGTGCCCAAGGGGCAGCACCAGGGAGCCCCTGAGCCTCAGTAGCTCGAGGCGTGTCTTCTTGTGCCCAGGCCTTGGCTGGCGTCGTTGGCCAGGTAAGAGCCAAGGGCTGGGCCAGAGTGTTGACATTGATTAGGAGCCTCAGGGCTCATGTGAGCCCTCGAGCCCCAAGCGGATGTCGCGGCGTAGTCAGTCTCGGCAGGGTTTCTTCTCTGGAGGGTGTGTGCGAGCGTACCTAATGGGTATAGCCCCCAAGCCCTCGGGTGATCCTGGAGGGGTTGGTCGGGGGGTCTTCTTCGTTCGAGAACCATTGGACCATAGGCTTAACATACACATATATTTGGATCTCGTTAGGAGCCCCCGAGCCCTTCGTGGCCTCACTTGGCATGATGGCAACGAAGGGCTAAATTCGATCTTCTAGTGACCGAACCCTCCTTGGTGGGGATGGCTTCGTTGACAAGGGTGTTGTGCCCTGCTTGGGGCCTTCTTCTCCAACATGATGGGTGTTGCTCGGCTGTCGAGGCTGAGCGATGATGGTGCTGATCCCTTCATCTAGGAGTTGCCAACCTTAGGCCTAGGGGTGCCCCCCTTTTCGATCAAAGCCTACCGTGGGTCGGGTGATCGAGAGCATCTGAGCTTTGGCTCGAGGCCATTTGATCATCCGGAGTGCCACACCCTTCTGAGGGCCATGGTAGCAAGTCTCGATCCTCTCAAGACGGCCTTCTGGGGCTAACCTTCGGTGGCCATAGATTGAGGTGTGGTGAGCGTGTCGAGCCTTGGACGGAGGCCCTCATTGGGCCCACTACTCAGCGGCTCCTGCCCTAACTCTAGGGAGTTGGTTGGTTTTAGGGGTGCGTCACCCAAGCGCTTGTCGATCGGGGGGCCGGGTTGCTCCATCTGGGGAGCTGGCATAGCCCTCTAGGCCATTGTGGGGCCTCCCTATCAGCGGGAGTGGTGCCTTCTAGGCATGTTCCTTCTACTGATGTCTTGCACATGTAGTTGATGGCGTCTGGGCCATCATGCCTGGTGGAGGAGTTATGGCGGGCACCCCTGCGCCATCGCACTTTGTCTAAGAGATGGGACATTGAGGCCATGTTGAGCGGATCTAGTAGAGGAGGAGCCACGGCACTTGGTGCATGCGAATTCTAGCATTGATGATAGCTGGTGCACCCATGGGGAGTCAGATCCCCTCGAGTCCCACGAGGAGGCGTGCATGGAGAGGGCAGCATGCGTGGTGGAAAGTGGAGCATGGACTTGACTCATTGTCAGCCATTCCTTGACTCTGCCTTTACTGTGTGGCCGTCATCATGCAACCGCCCTGAGGCATGCTGTAGGGATTGAAGAGATGTCTAGACGGTTCCCTAAGCCCCTTCTAGCCATTGATGGCTGATCAGAGGGCCTAGAGCTGCTCATAGCGCATCATGTGGGCTATAAAGGGGAGCCCTGGGGGACATGGCGTCTTCAATCCCTTCCTTCAGCCCCTTCTCTTCTTCCTCTTAGATCCATCTTCTTTGGCGGCGATGGCGATGATGAAGTATGATGCTTCCCTCTGGGTGAGCCTGTATTGGCACGCCTTGTGATTGCTTCATCGAGGGTGGAAGGACTCTAGAGAAGGAAAGGCCATGGCATCACGCGGAGGAGGGTTAGGGTTAGTGCCGAGGGGCGTTGTCCTTTCCTCATGCGTTGCCACCCTCGGCATTTCCCTGACTACATCAATTGAGCACCGCTCCTTCCTTGGTTGCTTCCTCCATCGGTGCCCCTCTTGCATCGCGGCTAGGGCTGTTGGGAGCGCAGGGGCAACGAGTGTGGCCGCTTGGGTGATGTAGTCTTGCTCGTGGTAGTAGGCTTGCTTGAAGTTGTCCTCGACAGTGATGACCCCCTCTGGGCCAGGCATCTTGAGCTTCAGATTGGTATAGTTGGGGATGGTCATGAACTTGGCAAAGCATGGTCGACCAAGGAGGGCGTGGTAGACGCTGGGGAGTCAACCACCTCGAAGGTGAGTGGCTCCTTATAGAAGTTATCTGGTTGGCCGAAGGTGACATTGAGCTAGATGCACCCGAGGGGCACGACTTCCTTCCCTAGCATGATCCCATAGAATGGTGCCTTATTGGGGCATGGGCTGCTTCGGGGGATGCCCATCTTGTCGAGGGTGCTAGCATAGAGTATGTTGAGGTTGCTGCCCCCATCCATCAGCACCTTGGTGAGGCACGTGGTGCCCATGACTGGGCTAACCACGAGCAGGTAGCACCTTAGATGAGGGACATAATTAGGGTGGTCCTCCTAGTCGAAGTTCATGGCCGTCTAGGATCATCAGAGCCGCGTTGAAGCGGCAACGGTGTGAATGACGTTCACCTCCTACTTGGTGATGTAGCATTGCCAGTGAGATTCATAGGCCTAGGAGCCCTTGAAGATCATGAGGCAGCACTCGGCCTCGGTGAAAGGTCCTAATGGCTAGAGGGGGTGAATAGCCTATTGAAAATTTGTACAACAACACTTAACACAACGGTTAGACAAATATGAGGAGAAGCGAATGTTGCGCTAGCCTACTAAAAATACAAGACACCTACCACAATTCTAGTTGATATAGTCTCTATCCACACAAAAGCTATGTCACTACACTAAGTTAGTGAGCTCTCAAAGACTAACTAAAGAGCCTCACTAATGACTAGACCCGACACAAGCTAGCTCTCAAAACTAATTACACTAAAGAGCTTAGCTTACACACTAGGAATGTAACACAAGAGAGGATGGCAATGATTATACTGACGTATCGAGGTATGAGCCAATCACAAGATAGATGCAATCAATCAATCACAAGATAACTAATAAAATCCTCGGATAAGGTGACACAAGATTTTTTTACCGAGGTTCACTTGCTTACCGACAAGCTAGTCCTTGTTGTGGTGATTTAGTCACTTGGAGGTTCACGCGCTAATTGGCATCACACGCCAAACCCGCAATCAGGTGCCACACAACCAACACAAGATGAGGATCACATAAGCCACAAGGAATCCACTAGAGTACCTTTTGGCTCTACATCGGGGAAAGGTCAAGAACCCCTCACAATCACCACGATCGGAGTCGGAGACAATCACCAACCTCCTCTCAATGATCCTCACTGCACCAAGCCATCTAGGTGGTGGCAACCACCAAGAGTAACAAGCAAATCCCATAGTGAAACATGAACACCAAGTGCCTCTAGATGCAATCACTCAAGCAATGCACTTGGATTCACTCCCAATCTCACAAAGATGATGAATCAATGATGGATATGAGTGGGAGGACTTTGGCTAAGCTCACAAGGTTGCTATGTCAATGCAAATGGCCAAGAGAGTGAGCTTGAGCTGGCCAAGGGGCTTAAATAGAGAGCCCCACAAATAGAGCCGTTGGGCTCCTCACTGCACTAGTTACGGGGTGACCAGACACGCTAGTCAAAGTGACCTAATGTGCGGCGCCCTAGCGTCTGGTCTGCAATCCACATCCACATGTCCTGCGTTTAAACCACGGCCGCCCGATCCTCAATGGTCGAGAGCCTCCATCACGTATTAATGAGCAATTGGACGCTGCAAGCTGAGACCAGATGCACCACGACTGTGTTCGCTCACCTGCTCGCCAGCACACTCAACACCATGACCTAACGTGCCACCGTGCGACCTGACTCAACACCCCTCTGCATTTGATTGGATCCAGTAAGGGTCTAGAGATGGTTTTTACCAATTAGATGCGTCTGATCAAACCTGACCAAATGCATGTCATGTCAGATCCTCCTCAACTTTCCTCTGTTGCTTAGGTCAGCGTACATCACAAGTGACCTGATGCTACGCCAGTGAGTCCAGTGAACTTCACCTTCAGAGTCTAGTCAACAAGGCTGAGACCGCGCCACTTCACCAACACTGATCGGACGTTCAGGTCTAGCATCCGGTCCTATGTCCGGTCACAACAGTGGCCTCCTCGACTTCACAAACTTCACCATCCCTTGCTCAAATGTGCCAACCACCAAGTGTATCACCTGGTGCACGTGTGTTAGCATATTTTCACAAACATTTTTAAGGGTGTTAGCACTCCACTAGATCTAAATGCATATGCAATGAGTTAGAACATCTAGTAGCACTTTGATAACCGCATTTCAATACGAGTTTCATCCCTCTTAATAGTGCAGTTATCAATCCTAAATGTGATCACACTCGCTAAGCGTCTCGATCACTAAACCAAAAAGCTCCTATCAAATTTCACCTTTGCCTTGAGCTTTTTGTTTTTCTCTTTCTTCTTTTCCAAGTCCAAGCACTTGATCATCATGGCTACCACACCATCATCATGATCTTCATAATTGCTCCATCACTTAGAATGTGCTACCTATCTCATTGATCACTTAGATAAAGTAGGTTAGCACATAGGGTTTCATCAATTCACCAAAACCAAACTAGAGCTTTCACTCAGGGAACTCATTGTCTTCCTCCTGGGCGCCCCCTACCGGGTCGCCGTCCTTTAGGGTAGGCTTCTAGGCCTTGCCCTATTAGCTGAGGGTGCCATAGATGTAGCCTTTCATGGTGGCGTAGTCCTTGAGGAGGCGCTTTGCTTGCCCCCCGTGGAATGGGCAAGGGGTCCTCGAGCACCTTCTCAAAGTGTTCTAGGCGTACGCCTCACCCGCAAGGTTAAGGTCTAGTGATGCTTGACCACAGCCACCATCTCCTTCCCACAGTTCTTTCGGTCCTTGTTCCTCCTATCACGTCATCGCTGGGACAAGGTAGGGTTGTCACCGCCATCACCTCCGCTAAGGTGATTGGCGGCCTTGGCTTTGTCACTAAAGTTGGCCTAGACCGCCTCCTCGCCGATGGCATATCAGGTGGCAATGTCTAGGAGTTCCCACATCATGTGTGGGGTCTCATAGCCAAGCACGTGGACGAGTGCCTTGTAGGTCATGCCGCAGATGAAGGTGTTGATGACATCGGTGTCGGTGATGTTGGGGAGCTCATTGTGCTTCTTGGAGAAATGTTGGATGTACTCCTGGAGGGTCTCGTTAGACCTTTGCCTATAGTTATGGAGGTTCCATGAGTTCTCGGGCCGAGTGTACATACCATGGAAGTGGCCGATGAAGACCAAATGGAGATCGCCCCGCAGTAGATGCTGCCATGCTCGAGCTGCTCAAGTCAAGCTCTGGTAGATCTTGATAGAAGCAGGGAAAGGTACTAGATGGCGAAGTCATCTTCTGATCCCACGGCCTTCATGGCAAGGTGGTAGTCGTCTATCTAGTGATCTGGGTTGGTCTCACCATCGTACTTAGAGATGTGCATCGATGGAGGAAAACACCTAGGGTAGGGAGCCACCCAGATCGCTACCCCAAATGCTGAGGGGGCGAAGTGATCTGGGGCACTGCCTCTGCCCCATTGCTTAGGGGTATATGCAACTATGTTTGAACATGGCGCCTAGCTTCGATGTTGTCATGAACGTCGCGGGGGTCACTGATCCAGTGGCACATGAGGGGACACTAAGGAGAAAGGTCATGCCTTTGCTCCTATTGAGGCTTGGCACCCTAGATCCATGGCCGGTTGGAGCTATTGTCGGAGGTGTCGCCGCTACTCCCCCCCAGCATATGGGGCGTGCATGTCAGAGCGGTCCCTATTGGGAGTGGCCATCGTTTAGGATGGCTAGGAGAGTGTGGCGCGGTGCTGGGATGCTAAGCTCTTGGTTTGCTGCTCAAGAGCGACATGGAGGAGCCGCTTTGCCTTGTTTAGCCGCTCGTTAGTCTTTAGGTCTAGCGTGTTAGAGATGTCTTCTAGGCAGCAGGCGGTAGCAGCCATGTTGTATGCCATGTAGGGAAAGTAGAGGCTACTGGGAGCCCCCATGTGGGTGTCATCATCATCGCTAAGAGGATGCGTGACTCATTGTCATGCAAGGTCCTACCTTTAGCGCTCGAGCTCTACCACAATGGCCTCTAGGTCCACCTACCGAGCTAGCAGGCGATCCTCCTTCTCTAGGAGGTAGGCGTTGTAACACCCTGGGTGTTAGTCATGAGTTAAGCAGTGAAATTGGACTTAAGTAGGATATGTCAAGCAATTATTATGATCTCTAGTTTGTAATTTTGAAGTGATGATGAATGTGTTGAGGTCCAATCTATTAAATTGAGTCCCAACTTGAACTTAGACAACACACCTTTGCTTACATGTGGACCTTGGTTAAGGTTAGGCATGAGTAATGTTAAACATGCTTGTTTCATGTACATTACATCAACATGCATCCATCTTGACCAGTGGAAAAGTTTCATGAAGTTTGGAATCAAGAAGTCACATGAAATGACAAGCTATAACCCTGATTGAATTGCTTTATTAAGTAAATAGGAATATGAGATGTCGACCAAACCTTGGTATCTTTCCCAAATGACTCTAATTGAACTCTACAACAAAAGTGATGAAGAGTTCATGTTGACCAAATGTCAAGAAAATGCCTCAATTGGTCAAAAACCCTAATTCCAGGGTCACTAGTAGAGAACAGACCTTTGATCCAAGGGCCAAACCAGGCTCTAGTCCCGGAAAATATTACGCTCGGGACTAGAGAGACCTTTAGTCCCAGTTGGTGGCTCCAACCGGGACTAAAGGTCCCTGCCCAACGGCTCCTGCGCTAGGCCGTTGTGATAGGGGACCTTTAGTCCTAGTTGGAGCCACCAACCGGGACTAAAGGTCGACCTTTACTCCCGGGTGGTGGCTCCAACCGGGAGTAAAGCTCTTGTCTCGGCTAGTGGCATGGCCCGAGACTAGAAAGTGACCTTTAGTCCCGATTGGATCCACCAACCAGGACTAAAGGTCCCCCCTATAAATCCCGCTGGCCGTCTTCTCCCTCCCCGAGCCCACCCAAGAGCTTCGGTTCAAATTTAAGCAGTGTTCTTGCTCTTTCTCCATCCATTCTTTGATTCCTCCATCGATTTCTTCGATTTCTCCATCGATTCTTCAGTTCTAAAGGTTACCAACTTCATACTCTCATGTTTCACCATTGTCTTATCTCATTTTGTTCACTATATATATATGGTTCTTGTCGATGTTTCACCACCGATAGCCTACCACGGGGGTACCCGGGGCAGTATGTTCGGGCTTTGGCGTATGCTGAACTCGATGGTTAACACAAGAGACAGTCGATTTATCCTGATTCAGGCCCTCGATCATAGATCGAGTAATAACCTTACGTCCAGTCGGCGTTAGCCTTTGCGTTGGATTGATTGTGATATGTTGTGTTGTACAATTGTTGTCCTCCTCTCTCAGGAGCCCTGCCCTCCTTTATATAGTCAGGAGGCCAGAGTCCTAGTCGGTTTACAATGAGATTTCCTAGTAGGATTACTTAATAGTTCTACTACTAAGATTACATGGGAAGAATCCTAGTTGGATTAGATCTTCTCTCTCCCTTGCAGGGTATCCTATGGGTCCCACATCGACAAGCCCTCGAACACTTCATGGTTGAGCTCTGAAAGTCTCGCTTTGCTCCTTCAAGTCTTGTTGAGTAGGAACAAAATGTCATCCGAGTGCTTTCTAGAGTGAAACCTTGTAGCGCTTCTTGGGATCTTTGAGTGGTGAGTGCTTTTTGAAGAAAAAGTACATCCATCTGGTTGTAGCCCCCGAGCCTCTTGCTATTTGGAACAAGGAGCTAGAGGATCTTGTCTTGAAGTTGCTCTAATTGTTCGTTGAAGTTTTATCAAAAATGATTTGAATATGGCTCGTTCCGGGTTCTTTTTGTCGTAATGTCTTGAAGTGGTCTGCGTTGAGGAAGTCTTTTGGTGACGTGTGCTTTTTCGAAGAAAAAGTGCACTCACTGAGTGTAGCCCCCGAGCCTCTTGCTATTTGGAACAAAAAGTTGGAGGGTCTTGATCCTTTATGTTGGTTGAAAATTTGTGTTCTTAAGTAGTCCCCGAGACTTGGATTATGTCATCATCCGAGTAGTTTTGCGGCATCTTTCCGTAGCGGCCCTTTAGTCTTGAATTAAACCATCATCCGAGTAGTTTCACGGCATGCAGCCTCCGAGCTTATGTCCGGGTTCTTTTTGGGTGGGTGCAATTTTTCGTAAAAATTACACTCACTGAGTGTAGCCCCCGAGCCTCTTGCTTTTCGGAACGAAGAGCTGGAGGGTCTTTTGAAGTGCAATTTCAGTCGACTAGTTTTAGCTTTTAGCTACCCTCATCGGTGTGCTCAAGCATTTTTT
This sequence comes from Miscanthus floridulus, assembly GCF_019320115.1. Taxonomy (NCBI): domain Eukaryota; kingdom Viridiplantae; phylum Streptophyta; class Magnoliopsida; order Poales; family Poaceae; genus Miscanthus; species Miscanthus floridulus. The sequence goes on along the minus strand of NC_089580.1, from coordinate 158,614,085 downwards.
CAGCTATTTTGCTCTTGGCCGAGATGCTCAGGCATGTTTTCAGCCATTTTGCTTTTTTGTTTCAGGTGTTAGCTTTTAGCCACCCTCATCGGCGGGCTCAAGCATCTTTTTAGCTATTTTGCTCTCGGCCGGGATGCTCAGGCATGTTTTTAGCCATTTTGCTTTTTGTTTTGGGTGTTAGCTTTTAGCTACCCTCATCGGCGGGCTCAAGCGTCTTTTCAGCTATTTTGCTCTCGGCCGGGATGCTCAGGCATGTTTTCAGCCATTTTGCTTTTTGTTTCGGGTGTTAGCTTTTAGCTACCCTTATCGGCGGGCTCAAGCGTCTTTTCAGCTATTTTGCTCTCGGCCGAGATGCTCAGGCATGTTTTTAGCCATTTTGCTTTTTGTTTTGGGTGTTAGCTTTTAGCTACCCTCATCGGTGGGCTCAAGCGTCTTTTCAGCTATTTTGCTCTCGACCGGGATGCTCAGGCATGTTTTCAGCCATTTTGCTTTTTGTTTCATGAAAACAACTCGTTGGAAGTCATGACAAGACATGTTGTGGATGAATATCATCTTTATTGATCATGAATATAAACTAATACATATGTTGTTGAAGAATATTGTCCTTCGTTGATTGTGAACGTTGGTCCCTTGTGGCTTGCATATCTGTTTTTTCTTGAGTTGTTTTTACGCGTAGAATCTTCTTAGCTGGCTGATGTGCCATGTATTGCTGACTTCTTTTCCATCTTCGGTTATTAACTTGTATGTGCCTGGTCTGGTGACTTTTGTGACAATGAACGGACCTTCCCATGGACTGATTAGCTTATGTCGTCCGTCAATCTTTTGTATCCTTCTTAGCACTAAGTCTCCGACTTGTAGTGATCGAGGATGGGTACTCTTGTTGTAGTGCCGTCTTAAACCTTGTAGGTATCTGGCTGATTGGAGGGTAGCGTTTACTCTGACTTCTTCTGAGCTGTCGAGTTCTAATCTTCTTGTGTGTTCTACTTCTCCTTCATCGTATTGTTCTATCTTTGGTGATGTCCAGATCAAGTCAACGGGCAGTACGGCCTCTGACCCATAAACTAGGAAGAAGGGTGAGTAGCCTGTTGCTCTGCTTATTTGAGTTCATAGCCCCCATACTACTTTCGGTAATTCTTCAATCCATTTGGACCCATAGTCCACTAGTTCTTCGTATAACCTTGGTTTTAATCTGGCTAGTATGAGTCCATTAGCCCTTTCTACTTGTCCGTTGGCTTCTAGATGTGCAACAGACACATAGTCTATACTGAAACCACAGTCTTGTGCCCAGCTCTTGAATTCTGTAGCTGTGAAGGGGGAGCCTAGATCTGTGATGATTCGATTGGGCATGCCGAAGCGGTGCATAATGTCTTGGATGAACTCGACTGCTTTGGTTGCGCTGTATTTCGCGAGTGGTTTGTATTCAATCCACTTGGTGAACTTGTCGATTGCTACAAAGATGTACTCGAAGCCGCCTTTTGCTTTCTTCAGGGGTCCTACTTGATCCAGCCCCCAGTAGGAAAAAGGCCAAGCGGGTGGGATGCAGATAAGATTGTGAGCTGGCACATGGGCTTGTCTTGCAAACATTTGGCAACCTTTGCATTTCCTGACAAGTTCTTCTGTGTCTTTCAAAGCGGTTGACCAGTAGAATCCGGTGCGAAATGCTTTGCCAACTAGTGTTCTTGAAGCGGCATGATTTCCACAGCAACCTAAGTGTATTTCGTCTAGGATCTCTTTTCCTTCTTCAAATGAGACACATTTTAGGAGTACTCCTGATGATGCTGCTCTTCTGTAAAGTCTATCTCCTACTAGAACGTAGTTTTTGCTTCTGCGAATAACTTGGGTGGCTTCTGCTTTATCTGCTGGCAATTTATTTTCTTTGATGTAGTCGATGAAAACTTGGCTCCATGAAGTGTTGATTACCAAGATCTAAACGCCTTTAGCCTGAATTTCATGGGTTGTTTCACTGGGTTGTTTGATAGAGGGAACTGATAGCTCTTCTATGAATACACCGGGTGGAACCTTCGCTCTATCTGATCCGAGCTTGGCGAGGACGTCTGCTGCAATGTTGGAATCGCGCAGGACGTGTAGAATTTCTAATCCTTGAAAATGTTTTTCGAGTTTCCATATTTCAGCACAGTAAGTACTCATGTTTTCTTTGGTGTAATCCCAATCTTTGTTGACTTGGTTGATGACTACTGCTGAATCGCCGTATATGAGTAATCTCTTTATTCCAAGAGTAATTGCCACTCGTAACCCGTGGATGAGGGCTTCATATTCTGCTTCGTTATTTGTAGCTTGCCATAATATCTGAAGGACGTACTTCAATTGTTTTCCTTCTAGAGAAATTAGGAGAACGCCTACACCAGCCCCGCCTAGTTTGAGTGATCCGTCAAAGTACATCTTCCAGTGGTCAAGGATTGTATCTGATAAAGGCTGTTGAATCTCTGTCCACTCGGCCACAAAATCGGCGAGGGCTTGAGAATTGATTGCTTTCCGTGGGGTGAAATCGATGTTAAGAGCTCCGATTTCAACTGGCCACTTGGATATGCGCCTTGTGGCATCTTTATTGTGTAGGATGTCTTCGAGTGGAAAATCTGTCACCACGGTAATCTTGTGGCTTTCAAAATAGTGGCGAAGCTTGCGTGAGGTGACGAGTAGAGCGTAGAGTAGTTTCTGTACATGTGGGTACCAGATTTTGGATTCTGACAGTACTTCGCTGATGTAGTATATGGGACGTTGCACTTTATACACGCGCCCTTGTTCTTCTCTTTCTATGACTATTGCTGTGCTGATTACGGTAGAAGTCGCCGCAATATATAGCATCATATCTTTGTCTTTCTTTGGAGGTGTCAGGACAGGTGATGAGGTGAGGTATTCTTTAAGTTTTTTGAAAGCTTCGTCGGCCTCTATTGTCCACTCGAACTTGTCTGTCTTCTTTAGTAGTTTAAAGAAAGGTAACCCCTTTTCGCTGAGTCTTAATATGAAACAGTTGAGGGCCGCCATGCATCCTGTTAGTTTCTGCACATCTTTGATACTTCTAGGTGGGCCCATTTCTGTTATAGCTCGAATTTGCTTGGTGCTGGCTTCGATCCTGCGCTGACTGACCAAAAATCTGAGTAGTTGTCCTGAGGGAACTCCAAATACACATTTATTTGGGTTCAATTTCCATCTCCATCTCTTTAAGTTTTTGAAGGTTTGCTTTAAATCTTCAATCAGAGTGTCTGGGTTCTTTGTCTTCACCAATACATCGTCCACGTATGCCTCCACATTTTCACCAATTTGATTCCCAAGGCAAGTTTGGATAGCTCTTTGGTACATGGCGCCAGCGTTCTTTAGTCCAAACGACATGGTCTTGTAGCAGTAGGCACCAAACGGGGTGATGAAAGATGTCTTGCTCTGGTCTTGTTCTTTTAGTGCGATCTGGTGATACCCTGAATAGCAATTGAGAAAAGATAATAGTGCTAATCCTGCTGTTGAGTCAACTATCTGGTCAATGCGCGGTAGCCCGAATGGATCTTTTGGGCAATGTTTGTTGAGATCTGTGTAGTCAACGCACATGCGCCACTCGTCCGTGTTTTTCTTCTGCACAAGGACCAGGTTTGCTAGCCAGTCTGGATGAAGGATTTCCCTGATGAATCTGGCTGCCATCAGTTTTGTTATTTCCTTTTTAATTGCTACCTTTTTGTTGGGTGAGAATCGTCGTAGCCATTGCTTTACAGGCTTGGAGCTTTCATTAACATCAATTCTGTGCTCAGCCAACTCCCTTGGGACTCCTGGCATGTCGGCCGGCTTCCAAGCGAAGATATCTTTGTTGTCCCGAAGAAAGTTGGTGAGCGCGAGTTCCTATTTTGCCGAGAGGTGAGCACTGATGGTTGCTGTCTTGGAGGTATCACCTATGCCTAAGTCGATTTGCTTGACGTCGGCTTCTTTTAGTGGTGCGATGATGCTGGGCTTTTTAGCCAGTATTTCTAATTCTTCTTGGCTTGTCTCTGTAGCGATTGCGGCTATTTCTTTTCTTCCATTGTCGGCTTGTGCTTTAGCTACAATTTGGATCGCCTGAACGTCGTAGTCAAAAGCACGCTTCAAACCGCTTCGAAGAGAAAGGATACCGTTGGGTCCTGGCATCTTAAGCAGTAAGTACGGATAATGTGGTATTGCCATAAATTTGGCCAGTGCTGGGCGTCCGAGGATTGCATGATATGACGAATCGAAGTCAGTGACCTCAAATTTGATAAACTCTGTTCGGTAGTTTGAAGGAGTTCCAAAAGTAATGGGTAAAGTAATTTGTCCGAGTGGCATGGCTGCTTTGCCAGGTACTATTCCGTAAAAAGGTGTGCTTGTTGGTGTGATCATCCCAACGAGTTGTAGTCCCATCTTCCTTAGAGTTTCTGAAAAGATGATGTTGAGTCCAGCTCCCCATCGATTAGTACTTTGGTGACGGTCATACCAGCAATAGTTGGATCTAGAACCAGTGGATAATGGCCTACGTTTCCCACGCTAGTCCATTGGTCTTCTCTGGTAAATTGGATAGGATACTGTGACCAATTGAGATATCTTGGTGTAGCCGGTTCTGCTGTCATAATGGTCCGTAGTGCTAGTTTTTCTTGATGTTTGCTTCTGCAATCCGGAGCCCCTGAGAAGATCACTGCTACCGTTCCCCTGGGTTTTTGGAATCCTTTGTCCTCGTGGTTGTCTTCATCTCTTTTTTGATTATCCTCTTTGGTGTTTTCCTTACTATCTTTTCTTGTGTATCGATCATTGAAAGTGTAGCAATTTCCGATGGTGTGCCTCCCATTAGGGTGCAATGGGCAATGTATGTTTTCAATGTCATCATATCTTCTGGGTTTGGAAAACTTCTTTGATTTGTCGGCCATTGCCACAGTATTGTCTGGTCTATGTTTTCTTTCTTGATGTCTGCTATTTTGGTGATTTTGCTTGTCCGAGTTATCCTGGTTGCTTCTGTCCGGGAACCTCTCTTGTGTTTTTTCTTCTGCAGTAATCATCTTTTCTACTGTTCATCTGAATTCTTCATTGTTTCTCGGATTTTCTTTGCAGAAGTCTTGAAATTGCCACCTAGCCATGATTCCGTGAGAGAAAGCTTCAATTACTTCTCGTTCGGTTATGTCATGCACTTAAGCTCGTAGTTCGCCGAATCGTCGATAGTAATTTCTGAGACTTTCACCTCCCTTTTGCTTGAGTCCTTTTAGTTCTGCATGAGTGATTGGGTGTGTAATGATTCCTGCGAAATTCTCACAAAAAGCTCTTTGCAAATCCTCCCAATTTCTGATAGATCCTGGATTCAGTTTGTCGAACCATTGGAGGGGCATGGCTTCCAGTGCCATGGGAAAGAACAGGGTTTTGATATCGTCGTCTCCTCCGGCTAGTTCAATTGATTGTGAATATATTCTAAGCCATTGCCTTGGTTCAGTTTTGCCATCATACTTGGAGTGGTTAGACGGTTTGAATTTGTGAGGTAATCGTACCAATGCAAGCCTGTTCGCGAAACAGGGGAATCTGTCATGTGTCCTGGTTTCTTTGAATTCGGATTCGGCACCTTCTTCTGGCCAACTGTCGTTTTGATGGGAATAATCTTGCGAGGTTGTCTGGGTAGGCACCCTACTCCTGGTCTTCCTTGGTTGTTCAAATCGGTGGCCTTGATTATGTTCCTTCCTACTTCCTCCGTCATGGCTTCCACCAGGCCCAAGTCTTTCGAAAGCAGATTTCCTTTGATTTTGATCTTCTTGCCGGTGGGTTGTTGATCTGGCGGGTAGTCTTGATCGAGCTCTCTCTTCATGCATTCTTGGGATCGTCGATCGGAGCAAGTCCTAGAGCTGTTCATACTTCTCATCGGGATGTGAAGTTGCTCCGAGTTCTTCTAATGCTTCTCGAATCTTATCGTAAGGCGTATTTGCCGTGCGTCTTCCTTTGACTTCTCGTTGCGATTTTCTTTTGTCGTACTCAGCCAAGTTTGACTCATATTTGATCCAAGCTTCCCTGCGCTGCCTAGCACGGTGTTGGCGCCCTTGCTTCAACTTGTTTTTTCTTTCTCTAGCTTGTTTCTAACTCTCGGTTTCTCCATCGTAGCCCTAGGCAAAGGGTGATATGTTGGATTCTGATTCATCTGATGACCTGACATTGGGTGCTTTCGGGGGATTTAATGGTGACCGAGGACGTCGAACCATGAGCACTTCTCGTGTGTGAGCCGTTCTGTTATTGGCATTAGTTTTCATGCTGTCGGAGTCGCTAATAACTTTAGTAGATGCCTCGATGTCGTAGATCGAGTCTCCTTCTTGGTAAGGTAGAATAGCTATTGTTGTTGTGCCGACTAGTTAGGTTCCACTATCTTTAGGGACGGAACCTGGCTAGTGGATGATACAGTCTTGCGTTGTTATCGTTAGCACGAGACCCTCCTGGGCTCCTGTCAGTGGTATCCCGAACATTGGATTAAAGGATCTTTCGAACTGTCCCTGATAGGATTTTGCCATGTTGTCGAGCCCAAATGGAGAAGAACTCGACTTCTTGAAAGAACTCTGAGGGTAATCCGAGTTGTTTTGGGTTGTGCTCTAGAATCTTGCCAAAAAAGAACTCGGTTTCTTGAAAGCACTCGAATAAGACTTCATCTTGGACACAGAGCTTGAATTCGAGTCGGATGCGTGTAGCCGTGAAATCTTATTTGAATAAGATATTATGAGCTGCATGAATCTTCTGGTGAGCTGATCCGTCGTAGTTGTTGAAATAGGAAATTCTTCATGCTGATCTGGATCTTTGAGGAGATGGCTTTGGAGCCTGCCGTAGTTGTCCGCCTCGTAGATCCATGAGCCGAAGATGAAAGTTGATCCCATCGGGAAGATCATGTTATCGAGGTCCATCGAGCTCTCGGATGCAAAGTCGCCGAAAGCCCCTACCTGGTGCGCCAGCTGTCGATGTTTCACCACCGATAGCCTGCCACGGGGGTACCCGGGGCAGTATGTTCAGGCTTCGGCGTATGCTGAACTCGATGGTTAACGCAAGAGACAGTCGATTTATCCTGGTTTAGGCCCTCGATCGTAGATCGAGTAATAACCTTATGTCCAGTCGGCGTTAGCCTTTGTGTTGGATTGATTGTGATATGTTGTGTTGTACAATTGTCCTCCTTCTCTCTCAGGAGCCCTGTCCTCCTTTATATAGTCAAGAGGCCAGAGTCCTAGTCGGTTTACAATGAGATTTCCTAGTAGGATTACTTAATAGTTCTACTACTAAGATTACATGGGAAGAATCCTAGTTGGATTAGATCTTCTCTCTCCCTTGCGGGGTATCCTGTGGGTCCCGCATCAACAGTTCTTTATTGTGGTTTTTTCATTTGTAAGCAATTTGAGCTCAAAATCACTTCAAGCTTGCATATTTACATGAAAGAAGGTTAAAGTAGCTATTAAAAACTAGTATTCACCGTTCATTTGTAGCATGTATAGCACACTTCATTGTTTAGAGATATAGAGAATTTTAGAGTTTTTTTAATTTTATTTGTTTATAAAATGAGAAATTTATAGTGTATTAAAAAATGAGTATAGAGAGTAGATGGCAACTGCTTCCGGGTCCTCAACCTCTCATGGGTTTCCAAAGCGACTTAGGTTAGGCCTCCCACTCATTGCATGCGGTAAGTGTCATGGTTTTGCGGTTGCGTTGCTGTCTCTGTGCACTTCGCTCATCTTCCTCATTTCTTTCTTCCACTGTCAACCGCTATGTCTTGGTATACCAGTAGAGGTTTGAAGCACACCGGGGACTAGTGCCTTCGACTGGTATGACAGATGCAATGCAAGGCCGTGCAATAGGAAGCAAATCCGTTCTCTTTTGACGATACGCCCAAACAGCCAGGCCTGACAGATTTGGTGGTTGAACGGGTCCGTCGGCCATCGCCGTGCGACTGTACGACAAAGAACGGCATCGATCGATCATAGTATTTTATTGTCCGGAGTCCGGTCTAGGGTGCAATGAAACGCAATGACAATTGACAATGCATTGCTAGGTCAAAATATGGTCATTTCTATGGACTCCGCAACTAAACATTTTATTTTAACTTTTTATGAAATAAAAAACTTAGAAAATAGTTAGAAAATCCATACTAGTTGAACTTGTGGACCGTGTTTAGCTCGGCAAGCATGTTCTCTGCCGAGCAGTAACGGACATCAAGGAGGAGCTTTGATTCTACGAGGGAGAGCAGCAACGGTCATGGAAGACCGTGTTCCCTTCCTCGTAGAATCGAAGCTCTTCCTTGACCAAGTACGGTGCCGTTTGGTGGAGAAATGCTCGCCGAAATGATCATGTAAGCAAGGTCAACTAGTATGGATGGTTATTTATTGAAACATGTTTTTGAGCTATAAATCCTGCTAGCCGTCTTCTTCCTCCCCGAGCCCGCCCGAGAGCTTAAGTTCAAATTTAAGCAATGTTCTTGCTCTTTCTCCATCCATTCTTCGATTTCTCCATCGATTTCTTCGATTCCTCCATCGATTCTTTGGTTCTAAAGGTTACCAACTTCATACTCTCATGTTTCACCATTGTCTTATCTCATTTTGTTCACTATATATATGGTTCTTTATTGTGGTTTTTTTTCATTTGTAAGCAATTTGAGCTCAAAATCACTTCAAGCTTGCATATTTACATGCCAAACTATATTTGTTGGACAAAGCATGGAGAAACCGGAGTTGTAATGGAAGAAGGTGAAGAAGAACAATGGGGCAATGATGACATTTTTGCTAAATATGGTGCCTTCAATGATACTATAATGGGGGAAGCTGAAGAAGAGGTGGGGGCAAAGGAGAAGCCCGCTAAAGAAGAGGTGGGGGTAGAGGAGAAGCCTGCTGAAGAAGAGGTAGGGGCAGAGGAGGAGCCCGCTAACAATCTTGGTCAGGCCATTCGTGACGCACAAAGAGAATGTGAAAGTGAAAAGGAGAAGATCAAGTTCGACCGCATGCTAGAGGATCACAAGAAATTGCTATACCCAACTTGTGATGCAGGGCAGAAAAAGTTAGGTAACACATTGGAATTGCTGCAATAGAAGGCAAATAATGGTGTATCTGACAAGGGATTCGCGGAGTTACTAAAAATCCAAAAGAAGATGCTTCCGAACGATAACGAATTGCCCAGCACTACGTATGAAGCAAAACAGGTAGTCTACCCTTTAGGATTAGAAATCCAGAAGATACATACATGACCTAATAACTGCATCCTCTACCGTGGCATGGAGTATGAGAAGTTGGATGCATGCCTTGTATGTCACGCGTCGCGGTATAAGATCAGGCGAGATGACCCTGGTGATGTTGAGGGCGAACGTCCCAAGAAGAAAATCCCTGCCAAGGTTATGTGGTATGCTCCTATAATACCATGCTTGAAAAGTCTTTTTAGAAACAGAGACTATGCAAAGTTGTTGTGATGGCACAAAGAAGACTGTAAGGTAGACAATATGTTGAGACACCCTGCTGATGGATCCTAGTGGAGAGCAATCGATAGAGAATTCGCCGAGTTTGCAAGTGACGCAAGAAACTTATGGTTTGCTTTAAGTATGGATGGTATGAATCCTTTTTGGGAGCATAGCAGTAGTCACAGCACTTGGCCTATTACTCTATGTATCTACAACCTTCCTCCCTGGTTATGCATGAAGCATAAGTTTATTATGATGCCGGTGCTCATCCAAGGCCCAAAGCAACCTGGCAACGACATCAATGTGTACCTGAGGCCACTAGTTGAAGAACTTCTACTTTTGTGGAACTAGCTAGGTGTACGCGTGTGGGATGAGCACAAGCAGAAGCACTTTGACCTGCAAGCATTGTTGTTCATAACAATCAATGATTGGCCAGCTCTAAGTAATCTTTCAGGACAATCAAACAAGGGATATAATGCATGCACGCACTGTTTCGGTGACATGAAAGGTATATTCTTGAAAAAGTGTTGCAAGGTCATGTACCTTGGGCATCGATGATTTCTTCCTGCAAATCATCCTGTAAGAAAGAAAGGCAAGCATTTTAAAGGTAAGGCAGACCACCAGACCAAGCCTCGCAACCGAACTGGTGAGGATGTCCTCGATATGGTCAATGATGTGAAAGTAATATTTGGAAAGAGACCTGGTAGCCAACCTATTTCGAAGGACGCCAACGGTCACGCACCCATGTGGAAGAAGAAGTCCATATTTTGGGAGCTACCCTATTGGCAAGTCCTAGAGGTCTGTAGCGCGATCGACGTGATGCACCTAACGAAGAATCTTTGTGTGAACCTGCTAGGCTTCATGGGCGTGTATGGGAAGCCTAAGGACACAATTGAAGCATGACAGGACCTACGGTGTTTGAAAGAATGAGACAACCTGCATCCAGACAAGACAGATGATGGACGCCAGTACTTAAGTCCTGCCAGCTACACTCTTAACAAAGAAGAGAAGGACAACTTGTTTGAATGCCTAGATAGCATTAAGGTACCATCTAGATTCACCTCGAATAAAAGGGTATAATAAATGTGCCAAAGAAGAAATTTGGACACTTAAAGTCCCATGACTGCCACGTGCTCATGACCCAATTGCTTCTAGTTGCATTAAGAGGAATTCTACCGCCAAATGTACGTCTAGCCACCGTGAAGCTATGTGCATTCCTCAATGCAATTTCTCAGAAGGCAATCGATCCAACAGATCTAGCGAAGCTACAGAATGATGTGGTTCAATGTCTTATTAGCTTTGAGTTGGTGTTCCCTCCTTCCTTCTTTGATATCATGACACACCTCCTATTTCATCTGGTCAAGGAGATTACTATTCTCGGTCCTGTGTTCCTACACAACATGTTTCCCTTTGAGAGGTTTATGGGAATCCTAAAGAAATATGTTCACAACCGTGCTCAGCCAGAAGGAAGCATCGCCAAGGGCTACGGAACAGAGGAGGTCATTGAGTTCTGTGTTGACTTCATTCCCGATATTAACCCAATTGGTGTTCCTGAATCGCGACGCGAGGGGAGACTAAGTGGAAAGGGGACACTAGGGAAGGAAACATATATTGGTAAGGGTGATGATTATTTCAATAAAGCATACTGCATAGTTCTATAGAACTCCTCCTTGGTAGATCCGTATATCGAGACACACAAGAACCTCCTCTAATCTGAGTTCTCAGGGAAGTCTGAAGCGTGGATTATGCGTCAGCACATGGAAACTTTTAGCGAATGGTTGCGAAAAGAATGTTAGGGTGATGAGAGTATTGATGAGGAGCTATATTTGTTGGCTAGGCAGCCATCGTGGCATATCCTCACATACAAAGGGTATGAGATAAATGGGAATACATTTTACACAGTAGCACAAGATAAAAGGAGCACCAACCAGAACAGTGGTGTCCGCATAGATGCCACCGACCCTAGTGGGAACAAGCAAACATACTATGGCCGCATAGAGGAGATATGGGAACTAGACTATGCATCTCATTTTAAGGTACCTTTGTTCAAGTGCAGTGGGTAAAGATGACTAGAGGCGGCGTAGCAATCAACAACCAGTATGGAATGACAACAGTGGACCTCAATAATATTGGGTACAAAGGTGAACTGTTTGTCCTTGCGAAGGATGTGACTCAGGTGTTCTATGTCAAGGACATGTCTACAAAACCAAAGAGAGGGAAAAACAACAACCACCCAATCAATGATGAGCCAAAGAGCCACATAGTTCTTTCAGGAAAAAGAAACATCGTTGGAATCAAAGACAAGTCAGATATATCAAAAGATTATGAAAAGGATGACCGAATTTCACCCTTCACAGTGAACAAAGACCCTAGCATCTAGCTAAACGATGAGGACACTCCATGGTTACGGCATGATCATAACCAAGGGACATACGTCAAGAAGTTCATTACTGTGCCCACTTGATATATATATTGATGTTCAATAGTGTGTATTAGAGATATTATGTAATAATTGTGAATTTATGTTTGATGTTGAATTATGTCACGTTGAAATGATGTGAAAACAAATTTATGTTTGATGTTGGGATTATGTCACGTTGAAATGATGTGAAAACAAATTTATGTTTGATGGTGGGATTATGTCACGTTCAAATGATGTGAAAACAAATTTCTAGTCGAAACACAAGAGTTTTTCTGAATTTAATTAAACACTATATTTTTGCATTATCAAAATAGTAATTTAAACACTATATTGTGTTTTAAAACTTGTTAAAAAATTAAAACTTTAGGTCACATAATTTTCCTATGTGCAATAAAGAAAAATAGAATCTATATTTTTTTAAAATATTTTTATGTCTTTTATTTAATTTTATGTGCAATTAACTACCCTTTTATCATTTGTGTAAAAAGAAATATATTAAAATCCTAATGAATTGGCGGGCAGCGAAACTGCAGTTTGGCCGCCCGCTAAAAACCTTTAGTCCCGGGCGCCACCACCAGCCGAGACTAAAGGTGTGACCTTTAGTCCCGGGCATTAACAGGGACCGGGACTAAAGGGCCTTTAGTCCCGGCTAGTGGTGGTGCTCGGGACTAAAGGTCCTCTCCCTTATATAGGTTTTGCGCCCGCCCTGGCCCCCTCTTCTTCCTCCTCCCCAACGTCGCACGCCCCGACCCCTCTTCTTCCTCCTCCCCGACGATGCACCGCCCCCCGACCACCCCAGCCCATCCCCGCTCCACCGCGGCCGTCCTCGCCCTAGCCCCGCTCCACCGCGGCCGACCCTGCTCTGCCACGACCGTTTCGGCCCCGCTCCGTCGTGGCCATCCCCGCCGCCAGACTGGTGCCCTACCCCCTAAACCACTGGATTGGAGGAGAGGAGGAGCAGGGCAGTAGAGGAGAGAGGGAGGTGGAGGAGAGAAGGGAGAAGGAAGAAGGAGAAGGGAGGAGAAGGAGAAGGGAGAAGGAAGAAGAAGGGAGGAGGAAGGAGAAGGGAGGAGGAGGAGCCTCAGCCGCCGGCCACGCCCCTCGCTGCCTCGTCATCACCGCCTCCGGACGCCCGTCACCACCGACCCCTATGTACGTCGATATGTGTTTGTATGTGATATATGCAGAGGAATTCCTCATTGTGTTGTATGCGAAGCAACGCCGTCGTTGTGTTGTATGCGGAGCAACGCCGCTTCGTTGTGTTGTATGCGGAGCAACGCCGCCTCGTTGTGTTGTATGCGGAGCAACGCTGCCTCGTTGTTTTGTATGCGGAGCAACGCCGCCTCGTTGTGTTGTATGCGGAGCAACGTCACCCCGTTGTTGTATATGTGGAGCAACGCTGCCCCGTTGTTGTATATGCGGAGCAACGCTGCCCCGTTGTTGTATACCCTAGCGAGAACGACGATTCGCCCTAGCAAGAACGACGATTTGCCCAAGCGAGAACGACGATTCGCCCTAGCGAGAACGACGAATTCGCCCTAGCGAGAACGACGAATTCGCCCTATCGTTCTCGCTAGAGCGAATTGTCGTTCTCGCTAGGGCGAATTCGTCGTTCTCGCTAGGGCGAATTCGTCGTTTATATGACTTGTTTACATATATGACTTGTTTATATATATGACTTGTTTATATGACTTGTTTACATATATGACTTGTTTACATATATGACTTGTTGACATATATGATTGTTTACATATATGACTTGTTTATATGACTTGTTTATATATGTGACTTAGATTTATTTTGTTTATGACTTATTGTACATATATGACTTGTTTACATATATGACTTGTTTATATATATGTGACTTAGATAAATTTGTATATGACTTATTATATATATATGACTTGTTTGTATATGTGACTTAAATTTTGTTAAATTTGTTAGATATGGCTGCCCCGGGAGACAACATGGAGGAAGAAATGATGAATATTATTGCCAATGCTGGTGAGCAGGATGTTGATGACGGAAGTCAATACCTAGCTCTTGAAAATGAGCAAGTAAATATTTTGCAAGAAAATACAGGCGAGGTATATATACTAAATATATATGATATGTGAATATTGTATATATTTCTGTGTATAAAAGATATTTATTTATTATTTTTTATATGTAGCCCTCTAGATCGGCGACCACAATGGCGAAGAGCAAAAATGTTCGAGGACCGAAGAAACCACTGGAGGGCTAGTACATAATATCAGAATTCAACATCGAGACAGGCGAACCACTTGGTCCACATAAAAGGAAATTCGTGGAACACTGTGGGTACCTTGTAAGGGATAGAATTCCAATCAGTATCCGTGAATGGAAGAAAAAGATCAACAAGCCTAATGTTAGTTTTGTCTCTGATGTTGACAAGAATTTGCTCTAGAATGATATCCTTGCCCATTTCATGTTGTAAGTGGATGATTATGATGATATCAACAATGATGAATTAAAGGAGCTAGTTCGATCATGGGCTATGAAGAAGATGGCCACACAATTCCAGACTTGGAAGAAACACCTATACAACACATACATCAAGAAGAATGAAATGCCGAATTTCAATACTGCTACGGGCCCGATCTCGAAACAGAAGTCCTATTGGAATGATTTCATAGAGTACAAGACATCAGCAAAGGGTGAGGCATGGGTGAGAAAGAACCAAGAGAATGCCTGAAAAAAGGTATACCACCATGACATGGGATCAGGTGGCTACGATACTGCCATTCTGAAGTGGCAAAAAATGGAAGCGGACATTATTACCAAGGGGATCAAACCAGAATCAGCCAAGTGGCCCCCATGCTCGAAGAATTGATTTTTTGGTCATGGGGGAAGACTTGACCCATAGACCGGTCTAGCAGTGTATGGGCAAAAACTCAAAACAGCAGCACACCAATTGGCTTTTGCTATAGAAGCTAAAGAGATTGGTGTGTTCAAGCCCAATAGAGAGAAGGATGAGCCGGCGTATGCCATCGGGACTACTGAACACACTGGCCGAACCAGAGGCTTAGGATGCAACACTCCATGGGTTCATGTTTTCCCTCATGATAGGGAAACCTACTAAAGCCACCAGAGAAGCAAGGAGGAGCAAGCATCGTGGGTGACAATGTTGGAGGAAATGGTGCTTGAAGCAAAGGAGCGAGAAAAAGCAATGGAAGCAAGAATGCAGGAAGAAATCAGAAAGCAAGTGTAGATAGCAATGAGTGCCTAGAGGTAGGCATCAGAGCCAGGAATGAATGTTAATATTAGCCCCCTTGGTCAGTTGAAAAGCAGCTGTGCTTCCACTGAGCTACCAAAGCAAGATGATGCAGCGCTGTGCTTCCCCGTGGATGATGTCACTACTCCAATGACATCAATTGAGCTACATGTTTCAAGGGGGAATGACACAATCAAGGTCGCTGTCGGTGTTTTTACTCCTCTAGACCCTACTAAGACACCAAGAATCCATGGGGCACCAATACAACCTAGATATGCTAGGGTCGTAGTGGATAAAGTGAGCAAAGGTTATGAGGATCTAGCTCTTGACATTCCTAGAGGTGATGGAGTGAAGACTCTAGGAGAAGCAGAGAAGGCATATATACTATGGCGCAAGCGCTACATCATTATCCCTGGGGCATCTACTCCACCGCCAGTAGACATTAGGTGCAGACAAAAGTTAACAAAACAATTTTTTGATAATTTTCTATGGGTATGACTAATAATAAGCATTTACTTATATCTCATTATTTTTTATACTCACAAAACAGGGCCTCTGCCAACCAAAGTCCAGTTGTTGCTTCTCCCGACCATCATAGTGCTCAGGGCAATGATGACGCCTTCGAAGGCACTGCTGCATCCCCACCATCTCCAACTCCTCCGCCACCTCCAAGGAAGTCCACAACTCCTCCGCCGAGGTCTCCAACGCCTCCGCCACCTCCAAAGTCTGCACTGCCTCCAAGATGGTCTCCAATGCCTCCCCCGCCTCCAAGGAAGCCAGCCCCTAAGAGGTCCACCCCATAAATGAAGTCGTTGCCCTGCCCGTTGGCAAAGAAGCAGAAAGCAAATACTCATCCAGTTATTCCCCAAAAACTATCTTATGAGAAAAGTGAACAGGAATTAAAGGATGCAGTACAAAAAGAAGTGACAGATTTCTTTGAAGGTGCAAAATAGGCACGACGAGCGAGGGAGAACCCGGAGCCATCATACTTCTTCCTACCTCTAGATCAGCTAAGAAAGAAGTTGGAACAAAAAAATGGGATTCTCTTAAGAGCACCGCAAAACAACCGATATCGGACTATGACCGCTCTCTCACCAAGTCATATGAGGCGGCGCAAAAAAAGAAGAGAGTAGGAAAAGGTGTTGCACAACTCAGACAACAATCGCAACAATCAATCTCGCCTTGTCGTTCCTAATGAATATGGTTCAAACTTAAACTTAGTGGCGGAGGTAGGCGGCTATGAGTCGTTTCTTCGGTTTTATGAGGACACTGGTTTGAACCTTACCGAAGTGCTCGCTAAAGGACCATCTGCTTTGGAAGTGGATCCTTACAAGAAATTTGTACCAGGCTAGAGTCTATACAACCCAGAGAAATTAGGTGAACTGGGTATGCAAATGTACCTGCTAAACAGGTGGTATATGTCGGCGTCTGATGTGGGACAAATCTATCTTTCTGTCGGAATTAGAAACCACCATTACTTCCGTGGCAATGACATTATCTATGTTGAGCTTGCAGAATTACACCAACTATGCCACCTAGACTCTCTCAGCAAAAGTCTCATTAGCTGCTATTGTCTGTAAGTGTGATTATTTTCTACTATATTCACAATTTATTTATTATATATTCACAATGTATAAATTCACAATTTTCATGTATGCAGATATGAGATGACAGAACTTAGAAAGAGAAAGGATAATGATGTTGGGTTATCCATATGTCGTATACAAACACCCTAACCCCCGAAGGATTATAAGCCTCAACCTGAGAGAAATCTCATGAATTTCTTAGTGAACCAACACGACAAGAAGGAGATACTCTTCCCCTACAACTTCAAGTGAGTGTTATTATAAGTAATTAATGTCGGTCATATATATGGGACATCAATATTTCCTTACTAGCTAGTTACCTCTCTCTCTCTCTCTCTCTCTCTCTCACACACACACACACACACACACACACACACACACACACATATATATATATATATATATATATATATATATATATATATATATATATGTTTATGCAGCAATCACTGGATATTGATGGTCATCGATATGGCCAATAGTAGATTGAAAATCTTAGACTCATTGAGAAAACCACAAACGGAGTATCAAGACATGATAGATATTATACAAGGGTAATTAATTTAGTTTCTCTATAACAACATATATATATAATGGTGCCGATCTCTCAACAATTATTAAAGGTTAAATTATTTTTTTATTTTATTGGGAGCAGGGTTTGGAAAAGGTTCATTGAGGAACAAAAAATGAAACATTGCAAAGCGCCATTAGGTGTAATCGCACACAAAGTAAGTACTATAACTACACATTTATATTCAATTAACACCATATGATGATTTTAATTCACCCTAATTGATTTTTTTGTCGTAAAAGTGTGTTCTAAGGCAGGAGCAGGGTAACAACTACTGCGGATACTATGTTTGCGGGTTCATCATGGCGTACTCAAAGAGAACTCCTGAAGAGCAACTCAAAGTACATATATAAATACTTTTTCCTTTATATTATTTCGATCGTATATTTATAATTTCTTTATTGCTCTCATTTTGTATAAGTAATTACATGAGCAATACACATACATATATATATATTAATACTTTTTCCTTTAACTTTTATTGAAGACTGAATGGTTGAGGAAAAGAGTCATATGACTTGACCAACTTAAAGCAATTCGAGAGACTATAGCAGGATTTCTAAATGACTAAGTCATCAACCCCAACGGCGAGTTCTACAATGACCCGAACGAAACGTGGATGCCAAATCTGGAGGAGTGAATTGCTAAGGACATAAACAATTTATATATCAAACATTTGTAATATATATATATACATATATATATGTATGTATGCACATATTATATGTACATAAAATAACGTGTATATATATGATCATCATATATATATGCATGTACGCGTATATTCGTTTGTTATTTATGTACAAAGTTCGAACGAAAACTTACGCGTGCGAAGTACACATATATATTACTATTAGCAGCGTATTCGAAAATGTATTTTAATATCAAAACTAATCATTAAATGAAAAAAGAAACCAAAAATAGAAAACAGAAAAAGGAAAAAAAGAGGGACATTTAGTCCCGGTTGGTGTTTCCAACCGGGACTAAAGGTCCTGCCCCGTGATGGTCCCTGGCCAGGCCTGGAGGCCCTCTTTACTCCCGGTTGGTGTTTCCAACCGGGACTAAAGGTCCCCCTTTAGTCCCGGGCGTCAAGCCAAGACTAAATGAGAGTACCTTTAGTTCTGGATTGGTGCTCCCGGTTGGGAAACCGGGACTAAAGGGGTTTCCCAACCGCAAGCAAAAAGCCTTGCTGCACCAGTGGGTTTAACGACGTGCTGCTTTGACCAATATGAAGCAATGGTTTTTGTACCAGATATGAAGTTTGACCTTTGATAAAAGTTGAAGTTTGAGTGGAGTACAACAAACTTTATTTTTGGACCAAGACCTGATTCAACTTCTAAGTGTCTCATATAGTGGTCTCAAGTTTGAATACAGTGCTGTTTTAACTGAAATTTTTCTAAGTCCTAGATAAGTAGCAGCGTGATGGCAAGTTTGTGACATTTTATCTTCCAAATTTACATGGCAGCTCAAGTGGGTTCCTTAATATGAGTTGGAGTACATTTTGTGTAGGAAACAACTAAACAAGTCTCATCACTTTTAGAGCTCATTTGGATGTTCAAATTGAATTTAAAAAAAACTCGCATTGTTTTGTCCCTGTTTGGACTGAATGTCGGAACCCTAAATTTCAGTTTCAGGTACTCCACTTTGGATCCTTGTATCTCACTAACCAGGCTGAATCAGACATGGACACTTTAAGAAAAGTTGGAGATCTCACGTAGCTCTACAACTTTGGTTACTACAGCCTATGCCAAAACTAAATGGAATAGGAGTTAGAAGAGGGAGAAGAATGTCATTTCAGTCGGCCTGAAACCAAAATTCAGAGTTTTGTTTTCGGGTATCCTCCTTTGATGATCCATATCTTCAAATCTAGGCTGAGTTATCTCTTGATCCTTAAATCAATGTTGTTCACCTCATAAAGAACTATGACTTTGCCTCTTGCACTGTGATCACAGAACAACCGGATCGGGAGATGGTGGATGGGAAAGTTGGCAGTTTCAGTTGTATTTTCATGGTGGTATTGGCTTGATAGTGTTTGAAGCGCCTCATGTTCAAGGCTGACCCTGCATAGGAGAAACGTGCTGCGTGGCCCTCACACTCGCTCGCATGCTTGCCACCGCACCCTGCTCGCCTATTTAGAGAACCGAGCGCCCTCCCTTTCTCCCCACTCGCTCTCCGACGGCGACTGCACCATGACCGCCATGGCCAAGCAGCAGAGCTCACGCAGCCATTGCTCCTCCTCTACAGAAGCCCCCTCTAGCCACTCAGCATGCCAATCCTCCGCCAACACCTTGCACAGCCTCTCTTACGCCGCCTTCCCAACACCACTGCTGCCTACAGCCTACTGCCACTAGAGCAGTGCCTCTGCGCAGCATGTGCGCACATGGGTCGACCGCCTTGGCTTGCCTCTAGTCGGGCTATGCCCCACCATAGGTGCGCGAGCACACCCTGATGGTCCTTGCTGCTGTCGGCCCCTGTTGGCCGACCCCGAGCCCGTCCTCGCCGGTCGTTGGTCCGCTGCTGCCATGGCCGGGCCACCTAGGGCCATCTCGGGCCAAGCTGAGCTATCCCATGGATGCACGTGGACCCCCTGGTGCTCCCCCACCATTTCCCCGACGCCAACGATGACCTCACCGGTCAGAAATCGTCTGGCCGACGATCCTCCTCCGCCTCCTCTCTTCTAACCCACGTGAGGGACCTCGTGCAACAATTGGAACAAGTGCAAGGGGTTATCTGCAAAGTCTATGACTCATGTGAATAGTGACTAGAAGGACTGTTTCACTAGAATTTATTTTCGTGGAAGTTCAGGGTCCTCGGTGCAAATCTATTTTTCTTTTATGGTTGAAACTTTAGAAAATCATAATAAATTGTAGAAAAATCGTAAAATAGCAAATGAGAACTTTTTGGAATCCTTGTGAGTAGATCTACATAGTAGAGTCATAATATTATATAAGAAAGTTTCTGATGTTTTTATTTATTCTTGTAAAGTGCTTTTAGAAATCCTTTTAAGTTGTTGGGTGCATATCTTGAGTTATAGAAGTCCAAAAATGGTAATTCCAGTTGTGTTAATCTTGTGATGACATGATCTAGCTAATAAAAATATTAAATATGCTAGTTGTGTACTATTTTTATAATGCTTGGATTTAATCTTGTTAAATAAGCAATTTTAGCTTGTTTTGCTTGTTCTCATATCTAAAGTTATGCTGATCCAATTGCTGTGAAATTTTATGGTAGTCTACTGATGCTATGTGTCTACTATGATAAAAATGTCATGGTCATTGGATGTAGTATGATTGAGTTATTGATTTAACTAGTTTAATGCTTGATAAATGGTTTTAAATGGCTTATAAATAATTTATATGTGAAAAATATGAAATATGGTTCTTTTGCCATTGAATGGTGATAATGTGGATTGAGAAACCCTAATATGGCTATATATTTATAGAAAATAATGATCTTTAGATTTATCTTGTTCTAACATGTTTATTAATAATTAAGATTTATCTTTTTCATAGCAATTAAACTATAAAACCTGTGCATGTAAGATTGGTACAGTAATCATGTTTTGTCATCATCCATCTCACATAAAATTTTGAGATCCAAATGAGATGTTTGCAACATTACCTATAATTAATATATATAGGTTTTTATATATAGAAAAGCTAATGGAAGTTTGTTCATAGATGCTTGTGTTTATGCCATGTAATACATCTAATAATTGGTGCTAGGTAATGTGATTGCTTGGTTATAGTTAGGAGTTGCATGGAGATGCATATATAGAAATAAAATATTGGTTGTTAACAACATAAATGATAAATGCATATAGTTGTATCTCTGTTGTTATGGCTGCATGTATAGTTTTTGTGGTGGTGATATTTTCGTAATGTAAATTATGTTTTCTATAGATATGTTGAATGCAAAAGTTGTAGATAATTTCCTTATCTTGCTTGTCCTAAAATTTCATGATTTTAGGCCTACTAGTTTAGGAGTTATAGATTTTACAAGTTTGCTGTCAGGTTTTGTATGTCCTCTGGACAGATCTGAATGATTGTATTGTTTGGATCATTTAAACATAGAATCATGTATTGATGATAATAGGAGAGTTGTATTGATTTTCCTAATATTTCTAAAATGTCTGAGATCACTACTTTTGGTGGTCTAGAACTCCAGTTATAGTTGTTCGAAGTGGAATGGCAGATTTCTGTGTAAATCTGGATAGAGATGCCTTCTTGGTGTTGTTTGACCTTGTTAGCTATAGAATCGTCTTAAAATGATAATGAGAAAGTTATAGATAACTTAATAATCTTTCCATCAAGTTAATAATCATGTTTGTTGAATGTCTAAAACTCCAGTTATGCATCTCTGAATTTACTGTTAGTTTTCTATCCTTATCTATGCAGACCTAAAATATTGGCATAATTGATCATGTTAACCTATGAATTAGCTTTTGTTATGAATAAAAAAGTTGTATAAAATTTCCTAAGCTTTCGAGAAAGTCCAAAGTCACCTTTATTGAATATTTGTAACTTCGGTTATAGTTTAAAAAACTGACTGATGTGCTGCTGTCCAGATTTTTGTACATATACTAGGTGATTGCTTTAGCTTGCTCTTGTTTTGGCTAAACATGTTTGGTTAGTTTTTGATCGATGCATGTGTATAATATCTGAACTTAAGTTCACTTGTGTGCCATGCCTAATATGCTTGCTATTCCTCTCTAATAGGTTGTGTGATGTTTAGTTAAATAACTCTAGGTGCCTATGTCTTGCATAATCTTGTGTTTGTCTTGAACAATCTTATATGATGCATCTCTTATTACCATTCTTCATATTCATGCACTTGCATCTTACATCTCATCTAGGTGTGCTAGATGAACCATGTGAAGGACGTTATGTTGGAGCCGAACCTGAAGATGGAGTTTGGTGAATCCATCCAAAAGATGGAAGGACTAAGCAAGTGCCGAGATGGGAGATGCTCGCCAAGCGAGTCTCGTCTAACAATCACTAACCTAGTGTTGGATCCTAGGCAAACCCCGAAGCATTTTAAGCCTCCTATGTTTTTACAAATATCACTGGAGTCCTTTATGTTTGATGCATTAGGTTATAAGAGTTGATTGGAACCACTTGATGCATAGAACTACCTTGTCCAGAAATATACCTTGAACCCTATGTAGGTCCAAAATCGAATGTATGCTTAGCAATGCTTAGACTGGTAGAAGTCAGATGATTTCCTATCACCTGCGAGATATAGATGGATACCAAAACACGGTTGGCTATATTTGCTATCGTGGAAATAACCATGTGTTGGTAAATAAAAGGAGATCGGGCGAGATTATGATAGAGAAGCAATAATGCATGGAGGTCTTGGTGCCTATTTATCCCCGTCTATATCGGTTAAGGACTAATTCGCTATACGTCCTTATGTCATGTTGAACGCATGCCTAGCACTTAGTTGGCTAGATAAGTCGTTCCGACCATGAAGCCGAGTAGCTCAACTCAGGCTAGGACTCGATAAGTGAAAGTGCAGATACTAGAGGTAGTACAGATGTGCGGGGAGCTAGTGGTGTGAGTCCAAGGGCAGGCCAGGCCTAAACTTTCTGATAGACTGGTAGTATCCCTAAGGGTGTGGCGCTGATTGGACCTACGACTATACCTGAGTTATACCAAAGGTGACCTAAGACTACCTTGGCATAGGTATGTCTAGGTTTGTGTTAGGAATAACTCCCTAGCTGGTTGGAATCGATTCGAGTCGTCGTCTGTCCCGGATAATGAGAACTTGACTAAGCAGCGGCAATGTAGCATTAATTGATGGAATTTGATGGTTATGATGAACATGGAAATGTTACACCAAATATGGTTACTAATGCTTGTTAGCTTAATCACATGATTGCTCTAGTACAGGTGCTAATCTAGAGATGAATAGCTATAATTAACTTGGTTACCGAATTATAAAATGTATAGCTCAACTAGTGGTTTTTATTCAAAATTTTGTCAAGCTAGCTCCACCGATAAAGCCTTGCATTCTCCTTAGTGTCACTTTATTTCTAGTTTATGACAGGTAAGTCCAGCTGAGTACATTCGAGTACTCAGGGTTTATCCCACCATGTTCCAGGTGAAGTTCTCGGCCTACTGAAGATGGTGGCTAACCACCGGTGGGCTCGGTGACTCTATATTCATTTTTCATCTATATGCTTTTATCAGAGGATGTCACTTATGCTAGCAATGTATTTGGAACTTATATTAATGTAATCATTTGAAAGCTATGTTGTTTTCCATTAACCGGTTTTGAAACCTAAACTTGTACTATTATTTGTGAACCTATTTGTAATATTATTTCCGCTACAATTCTGTATATGTGACGTGTATTTGCTTAATCACACGATCTTGGTTGTGATGTTGATTTACCAAGGTCCTTTGTGACACTTGACGGACTATCAGGTTTATATACGTGAAAGTATGCGCGCGTCAACGTGTTAAACAGGGACAACCATACTTGATCTTGTATAAATTAGGTGGTTCTATCATAGGCCATGCGGCTATGGGGACTCTGGTCCAGCGGCATGAGCCTGGTGCCTCCTCAGTAAGAACCTTGCCGTCGATGTGGTAGCACATGCGGGGTGGTGCATAGTAGTCGATGTCATCAGAGTCATACTCCAGGCCATTCCCTAAAAGGATCTCGAGGAAGGTGCACAGCGATGGGACGTCGGTCCCTGCTATGCCAGAGAGGATGGCGCTCCGTGTCACCTCGCGACTGATGAGGTGCTATAGCTCCATTTGGAAGGACACCGCCAGGTTCTAGATCCCAAAAGGTAGGTCTTGGAGGTAGTACCAGAAGCGGTCAGGCAGCGTGAGCACCTCACCAGTGGTGATCTAGTGGTGGACATTGGCCAGCATGTAGAACATCTGGCGGCAGTCTGACACGATGGGGTTTGGGCCCAAACCATGCTGGATCTATCGGGCCAGGACCTCAAGATCTCCTCCCAGCAGTCCTGGCAGAGGGGGTGACGCTGGGGGCGCGTTGCCCTCTGGCGCAGCCCCGTGGAGTGGACGAAGCTTGTCGTAGCAGTCGGTGACATAGGCCAGGCTCCCAAAGTTGAGGACCTAGCCTAGAGCAAAGACACCAGCCATGATGGAGAACTCACTAGGGAAGTGAACATCATCATCTAGGGTGGTAACGCCTGCTCTAGCGATGAGGCGGGTGGCTCCGACCACCATAGAGCTTGAATCGAACTTGACGCTGCCCCCTACCTAGCGTGCCAGCTATCGTGGGGTCAGAACTATGGTGAGCATTGTTGTTCGAGTTAGTGTCAGAGTATGGGTCTTCGGTGGCCCGAGTGGACTCAAGAACACAAGAATAACAGAGGATGCAACGATTTATCCTGGTTCGGGCCAATCGGTGCCCTATGTCCAGCAACTAATGATCCGTATACTCAAAAGCACCCTATTGACGGTAGTAAACATTCACCACAAACTATCAATATAACTTGCATAATTGACTAAAATGGATCGCCAAGATAGACTTAGGGTTTTAACTGATAAATTCCACAAGTTTTGGTAAATCTGTGTTTCTAGTATAATTTAATCAAAAAATTGCCAAGGAGGACCTATTTGTCAAAAGAAATCACGTAATTCCTCAGGATAAACAATGTGAGAACACTCTAGAAGACTTCAGAAGATGAATCACCAAAGCGGAGCATGAGCCCTTGCTAGGTGGGGCTGGCTGGTCCCACATGTGGGCCGGCCAGCCCATGGGGCCACCCTGTCAGCCTCCTTTCGCTATGTCTGTCCTCCACCACCTTAAGGATTGCATCTCCACCGTTTATTCAAGTTGGTTTGATCCGAAGGCTCAGAATTGATGCTCTAGCCTATATATACCTACTTGCACCCCCCTACAGGGCAATCAACATTTGATCCTGAGAGCCTGAGGGCCAGAAACCCTAATCCATATTTTCACCAGGATCAGAGCTAGCAATCAAGAGAAGATTAGAACATTAGTCCTCAATAGAATCTAGTCTTATATTAGAGATAGAGAGATAGAGTGAGAGGGAAGAGTTTCGAAGGAGTCCTAGCCTATCGGTGCTCTCTCTATAGCTTGTACCCTGGCGGAATCAAGTTCTGCTTAAGCTTGCTTCTAAGATTTCTCTGGTAATTAACTTCTAATTCAAGTAAGCATCTTGTTCATATTATTCTTTAGGTTTGTGACTCTCTTTTGAGTACTTTAATCCTTGTAGCTCCTGGGTTAAAGTAGTATTCGTAGTGTAAGCATGGTGCTTAAACTCGGTTGCTCGTGGATGTACCCTACTTTCTAGATCGGTGGTAGCTCGCAAGGGTGACTCTTATAGCCTCGTTGAATACTTTGTAGTCCACCTCCCGTTAGTAGGCCTAGCAGGACCTTGTTACTATAGAAAATATACTCTACCTGTGTTTTCTCTAGTAATATCCTCAGAATTGAATAATAGAAGACAAAGCTTACCGAAGTTAGAACTACAAGACCTTTGTGATCTCCTCTATGCTCCTATTATCTAGCCTTGATTGTGAAGTTGCGTTAAGTTAGATTTGGTTATTCTCACATACATTTCCTCGAGTTTGATATAAAACTAGGTACTCCTGATGAAGTGCTACATCGGTATAATTCCATGCGCTTGCAGATTATTCTATGTGCATTAATTTATACCAACAAGTATTTCTGACTATGTTGTCGGGGCAACGGTTGCTGAGTTAACTTTGAACCTAGCTTATCCTTGTATCATTATTCTTTTATTATCTTTTATCTTTTCTTTTTACCATGGATCTAGCATCCACCCCTATCTACCAATACACTGCACCTACGAGCGTACGCCTACTGCCACTAGAATCTACAAAGCCTATCCTAACATCTAGCTATGAGTTGCGCCTGTGTTTAATCAACATGGTTTAGGATCAATCTATTTTGGGCGAAGATGATGAGAATCCCTATTCCCACCTAAATGAGTTTGAGCAAACCTATGCATGCCTACGCATAGCAGGCATGTCAGACAAAACCTTATGATGAAAGCTCTTTCCTTTCTCTTTGATAGGAAATGCTAAACAGTTGGTACAAGCTCACCATAGGGAGTAGACATGGAGATTAGGGAAGCCTTGGGAAGCCTTGTAATTTTTTCCCATCTCTAGAGTAGTCAGCCTTCGTTCAGATGTTCTATCTTTTAACCAAGAAGAACAAGAATCTCTAGGCATGGCATGGGGACGTTTTAATGCTCTCATCAATACTGGCCTTGACCTTGCCATTCAAGACCCCATTCTTCTTCAGCACTTTTATATGGGTCTTGATAGAAAAACCTCGAAGCATCTTGATACAGCTTCAGAAGGATCGTTCTTGCATGTCTCCGCTAATTCAGGGAGAAGCATTCTTACTAAAATTCTAGAGAACACCCCTAAAGAAGTAGAAAACAAGCCACTAGAGAAGGAATGCTAGATAGCTAAACCAGAATCTTTGCCAAACCCATCATCAACTTTAGCTATCCCAAATCCTAAACCACCAAAAAAGGAGGAAACTCCAATTTCGGATTTCATGCTTGAATTCGAGGATGAACTTTTGATGAATATGGAGATACCTCAAATTACCATACTATGAGGAGACCCTAGAAGCCTAGGAAATCATCATCTAATGAAAAACTTTTAGACCCTTCTAAGGAAGTTTTCCTTAAAAGACTATGAAAGAGCTAGTGTCTATTATAAGCAATGAGTGGTTAGAAGAATCAGAGCTTTCCTCTGATGTGATTTGTCTAGATTCACCTTCTATTTTCATTCACTACCAAATTAACAAAGCTCCTTTTGATGCTCTTTATAATCCAAGTTGTGGGTGTTAATATCATGTCTGCATCTTTTGCTCATGATTTATTGAAACACATGTCATTAACCCCAACAACAAAGTTGTTGAAAAGTCTTTTGGGACACATTCTCCCAAGTTTGGGAATTTTGTATGTCCTCCCTATCAAGGTACAAGGAAAAATGGTTTATTTGAGCTTTTATATCTATGATATCATAGAGTTTGACCTGTTAATATGACTGTAACACCCTAGGTGTTTGGCTTCCACTAATTGCATTTCATTCATAAGCATGTGCATTATCTATATCATCATGTCATTATCATTGAAACATACATATGCAACATTTGAAATTTTATGTGTTTCGTACTTGAGTGCTTATGAATGATAGTAGTGCAACTTGAGAATGCAACATGAAATTCTTATACTTGGAAACATGGCAACATGGTAGAAAGATGACAAGTGTAGAATAACAACCAAGCCATGAAACATATGAAACATTTCATTGCAACATATGATTGAATTGTTTGTTTTAATTGTTTTATTTCATGTGATCATTAGAAGTGATATAACAACTTTGTAAAATGGTTGATCATGGTCTAATACACCTTAACTACATTTAGTTTACTTGTTGGAACATTGTTCATGTAGGTCAAAATGACAGAATTGCCCTTGAATGGAGGTTTGACTAGAATTGACCATAAGAGTCTCATTGTTTGACTGTTTAAAAAGTGCAACTTAGAGACTTTGCATGGCTGTGCACTCTTTACAAAAGTTGTAGCAAATTTATCAAGGAACAAAAGTTGTTTTATATCCAAGTCATGAAAATGTGTGGAACATGGGCAAACATGGCCCACAAGTCAGAGATACACGCTGTTTTCAACACTTAGAAAAATATTCTAAGTCATAGTGTTTTCCAGTTGCATCAAGCCAACTCTAGCTTCATATAACTTCGGATCCATGACTTTTTAGGTGTTGATCTTTGAAAAGAAAGTGTAGAGGGCAGATAGGTCTATAGTTTTGATGTTCAAATCTTCCACTAACTCGTCACGGTTTGGGAGCAAATGATCGTTGAAATTGCTCTGTCAGTCACCTTCGACGATGACTGAATCGCGTTTTCAGAAGAACGATTCAGTGAACAGGGCCGACCGGGTTCAGAAAGCGCCAGACGCATGTGCGCCGCGCGTCGACGGCCGGCTGACCGCGCTGGCCACGCGCCGTGCACCTCCTGGCGTCGCAGCCGCGTCTTGAGCACCCCGCGCGCCTGTCCGACGCACTCGCCTCCCCATTTCGTTTTCCTCTCCTCCCACAGAACGCAGCAACGCACGAGCTCTGCGGTCCGCCATTGCCGACCAAGCATCGCCGCTGCCGTACGAGCTAACCACCGCGAAAACGCGTTGCCCCGTCCGCCTGCAGCCTCGCCGTGACCCCCTCCACCTCCTCCACCCTTCAGCCGGGTCGTTTGAGCCTCGGTAAGAGCGCATTTCCATTTTTCCCCACCGCGGCCATGGCGGGAGCTCGCCGGAGTTGGCGCTCCACGTGGCCAGCTGCCCTCGCGCCGCTCCCATTCCTTCCTCGGCCGCGCGCTAGGTCATAGGAACACCACTGAAGCTTGTAGGGTCACCGCTAGGAACTGTGTCGTCGTCGGTCCACCGGAGCCGGCCGTGCCGTGGCCGTGCGCCGCCGTGTCAGTCGCCGACCCCGCTAGCCACCACCATAGCACCGATTGAGGTCACCAATAGATGCGCATGTTCAAGGCGAATGTCGTAGCGTAGATGGTCTCGCCGGAGGAGCCACCGGCGGCGAGCTACGCCACCGACCGACGCTCCTCCCCTGTTTCGCTCACTGCCGAGCGGGCCCTCCCTGTCAGCGTCGTGGTTCAGGCGGGAGTCCAGCTCGGGCCGCGCCGTAGTCTTGGGCCGCCGTTCTTGGGCTGGCCCGTGTAGGGCTGAGTGTTGTTTTCCCATTTTATTTCGTTTATTTATTTCACAGATTTATGTACATCTTGAAAAATATGTAGCTCCTAGTATATAAATCCAAATGCTATGGTTCTAATTTTGTTGGTTTCCTGGTCATGTCTAGTATTTAACAAAAATATTATATGGGCACTTGTTTTAGAAATTTTTGATGATTTAAATAGGACTTTGAAATGTGTTTTTAGGAGCATGCAAACTTGTTTGAATTTTATCTTGAGTTTCTGTGGTCCAAAAATTATGAAATTTTGTGGGTCCTCTATTTAGGTCTATTAGAAGCTCTGGTAAAAATTTCGGAGCTAGTGCATGTGTAGTTTTTAAGTTATAGAATTTCCTTTTATTAATAGGTGGATCTTGTGTGAATTTTCATAATTTTTCTATAGATCCAGTGAAGGTGAAATTTTATGGGTATTATTATTATGCTATAATGATGCTAGGAAAAATGTGAAATCTGTTGCTTGACACTTTTCATTAGGATTTCTTAATTATGCCATTTTAAGCTAGTATGCCTTATCATTTTTGTGTAGACTGTTATACTTACTCAATGGCTTTGAAATTTTTATAGTAGTCTATGTGAAGCATGAAATAGCTACTGTAATTTTTGTAGATTTTTCTGAATAGGTTTACTATATATTGCTTTACTCACCTAATTAACTAGATAAATTAGAAAAGGATATTAAAGAATTTATTTAGAAGTTAGCACTGTACTTTCTGATGTTGTTTAGGTATGAAAAACAAGTTGGTTAACTTGGTTTGGTCAAATTAGGCTTTTGCACCATCATTAAATAATTAAGTTAGCAACCCTGTCATTGCGGGACAGATTCTAGGTCTACGGAAATTGGAGTTGGTCAACTTTAGAATCATGCTTTGATGTTTACAAATAAATTGTAGAGAATTTCATAAGCTTTCCAGAATGTCCTCTTGTACGTCATTTGGAGTTATAGAACTCGGGTTATGATAGATTTAAGTTGCTACTTGTTGCATATGAAGCTTTAACTGTTATTTTAAGTATGTCTTTACTATCCTAAGTTCATGGTACTGTTCCTAGGTGTTAGGCCTTTAACTGAAGATGAGCATCTTTATCTTAGGTTATGCAAGCTAGGTAAGTTGCTCTTGTTATTTAAGTTAAGTTGGATACATGCTTAAAGTGATTTGAATAGAGCTAAGTACTCGGTAAACGAGTGTCCAGTAATACTTTCGTAAACACTCACTGTGATTCATTCATCATGAGCATCATGCCATTCCTTATGCATCCATGATATTCATCGTTTGCATCGGCATGCAATAGGTGTACCGGAAGGAGTAACCCTGCTGGAATTCGAGGAACTGAACGAGCAGCAGCAGCCGACACCGGAGATTCAGGAGGGGCAGCCTTCAGGAGAAGTGCCAGACGAGGTCGCCGTTGAGTGCCCTGACCACCGTCCTTGCAACTTTTTGAAAGGCAAGCCCCGGAGCATATTAAGCCTCCTATTTTCCGAACTGCAGTTACAGTATTGTTATTACATATATTGTTGCATTAAGTTTAGGTGTTGGATGCAAACACTTGCTGCATTGGTTACCCATTCCTTGTCCAGATATTGTTACCCTGAATCCTATGTAGCTCAGGCTCGAGTAGTGCTTAGCCCTGCTTAAACGCGGTAGAAGTCGGGTGATTTCCTGTCACCTGCGAGATATAGGATGATACATGTGGCACGGTTGGCTATATTTGCTATCGTGGAAAAGAACCAGTCTTAATTTGAAATGAAGACCGGACGGAGGCTTGCCGGTTTGCAGTGACTCCGTCTGTGTCGATTAAGGACTGGATCTTGGAGCCTTTCCTGTTCATGTTGAACGCATGCCTCTCTCTTAGTTGGCCGGCCTGAAGACCGACCGCGAAGCCGAGTAGCTCAACTCAGGTCGGGAGTCGATAAGTATAAAGTACGCCTCGGAAGGGAGCCGTAGGCGTGAGTCCAAGGGCAGGTGATTTAAAAGTCCTGATCGTCCTGGCAGAAGGGTAATCCCTGAGAGCGCTGGCGCTGATCGAACCCGCGAATTTGGTTCCTGAGTTGTACCAAAGGTAACCCACGGCTACCCTTGCTAAGTATGCCAGGGTGAGAGTTAGGAATACCCCCTCAGCTGAGTTGCAATTCGATTCGAATCGCCGTCTCTCCCGGTTAGTGAGAACTTGACGGGTTTATCTCCAATGTAGATACACTTAATAACATAATGGTTCGGAAATGATGATATGATGATGACAGCCTTATTATACCTGCTATGGTTAATATTGTTTGCTCCTAATAAGTGAGTGCTCTAGTACAGGTGCTAATCTAGTAGACAGGTAAATAATGATAAGCTTGATGCTAAGTTTAAATTGGTTACTGTAATCATAAGCTCTTTTATGCAACTGTGTCAAGCTAGCCCACCTAAAAAGCCTTGCATGATCCTTGGTGTCTTTTGTTTCTGATTTTCGTCGGGTAAGTCTAGCTGAGTACCTTCTCGTACTCAGGGTTTATTTCCCACCTGTTGCAGATGACCAGTTCTACTTTGGTTGCTGCAAGTACTGCCTTCTCCCTGCTGGGGATGAAGACTAGACCGTTGGGCGCGGTTTCTACTAGTTCTCGTACCTGATAATGCTTTTGTGGGACATGACTCTGATCTTGGCAATGTATTTGAAAACTATGATGTTTTGTACTAAACTATGTTGCTTCCGCACACTCAAACTCAGGTTTGTAATATTTATTTGACTCTGATGGATGTAACCCGAATGCTACTTATGAAATGTTGTAACGGATGATGTGTTGTGTTGAATCATTACGATCTTGGTTTGTATGTCGAGAGTTGGTTGAAATCCTTCGTGATTTCCGGACTACCGGGATTATGGGAGCTTAAGTACAGGAATTTGATCGCTTCGGTGATTGTTTTTGTACTTACGTTCTTATGATTTGGTCGGTTCTGTTACAGCTGGCATCAGAGCAAGATTTGACACTAAACACGTCATTTGTGTATTTAAAACAAAAGTATTTGTGAAAATCCTAAATTAAATACTAAGTATTGCCAGTGGTCATATCCCTTATGCCCAAATAAGGACTCTTAGGTGGCTTATTAAAGTACTAACTTGGGGGTTCCTGCTTGTTTCTGTTTCGTCGTCCATACGGCGTGCTATAGTATGGATGCCATCCACTTGGGTGGTAATGTATGGATCAAAATACCTCTACGCTCTGGTAAGTGTGAGTTGTGAGAGCATGACCGTCCAATCGTCGGTCTAGGGGAGAGTAGTTGTGGTTGCTCGCATACTTACATGTTTAACCATGTATTTATGAGAGTACTTAATTGTGGGTATCTCTGACGGGTAGCTGTGATACTAGGGTATATACATCAGGGGATGTATGTATGAAAGTATTTAGTTATTGCCTGCTTTTATGCATTTTGGGAAATTACTGGGCTGAAATGAAATCTTCTGCAGGTACGCTAACAACGTATCGTTGTAGATCGACTAGTTATCGTATACGAGAGAACGTATGTATGCCACCGTATATTTCGCTAGCCTTTAAATTTTTTCTAGGTTTGTGAGGACGTACGGATCGTGCATGCATCATGTTCAAGCATACATGGCATTTCTTGCATTACTCCCTCCTTAAAATTGATGGTCCCGAATAATTAAATTTCGCATCCCTTAAATGATTCTCCCCTTACGTTATAACTTTTTGCTACAGATGGCGCGCACGAAACGCACTGCTCGCAAGTCCGCTGGAGGTAGGGCGCCTCGTCATCGTTTAGCTCCTCGTGAGCCCCGTCCTGAACCTACTGAGGCAGAAAGGCTGAGGGCAGAGCTAGCTCAGGTGACTGCTGAAAGGACTGCAGTTCAGCAGCGTTTGGAGCAAGTCACGCTGGAACGGGATCAAGAGAACCTAGAGGTTCAAAGGTTGACAGTTGCTCACCGCAACTGTGAGCGTATGTTGGTTCACATGTTAAACCAACGGAATGAAGCCTGGCACGAGGAAAATGTGTTGAGAGCAAGGCAGGCTGAGCTAGAGCAGCAGTTGGCAGCTGCAGAAGAGTACAATGACAATCTCCATGAGGAGGTTCACCTACTGCATAATCAACTTCACCCTATCCTGCCACCAGATGATGTGAATGAGATGGGTTCTGGTGTCATCATGGCTGAAGGTGATGATGACATGGAAGTCAATGGACCTGAGGATGCTCCACCTGATGAGGAGGAAGATGAGGAGTTAGAGCCTCCTAGTGATGAAGATGGAGGAGAGATCCTCGACACTGACTCCGAGGACGATGCATAGTTTAGCTTACTACTGAGCTAATGCACTAGATCTAGTCTTTTGTTGATCATCATGCATGAACAAGTAACTTTGTAGCAAGTTAATCATTGGGATGTAATATCGAACCCTATGTTACCCTTGATGTAAGTTGGGACCACTATGGCTCGATGTAACTTATCAAACGTATTATGCTTCACGTATGTGAGCTTTTGTGGAATTTCGCCTTTGCGATTTATGGATCTCATTGTTGGTTAAGTTCATCGCATTCATAGGTCAATTGATGCGCTTGATGAGTTGTGTGATTGCGATGAATGATTGTGCCTCGGTTGATTATTTAAATACATTCCCTCCAATGGACCCAGTATGGCATAATTATACGGTTCATCTACAAAAATTTCCACATCGTCAGTGCTCATTGGCTATACATTTTGCAGATGGCTCATAACCTTCGTCGCGGTCGTGGCATGGGAAATGAGGAACAACCACCTCCGCCACCGCCCACACCAGCTGAGCTAATGCAGACAATTGTGGAGAGTCAGCGCATGCTAGCTGAGGCTATGCGCCAGATGGCCAACCGTGAGGATCGGCATGCCCGCCAGGGACCCGAGCCGAACCAGTATAGCACTTTTAAGGACTTCATGGACACAAAGCCTCCTATCTTTCGTGAGGCAGAAGAACCCTTACAAGCGGATGAATGGTTGAGCACGATAGAGCAAAGATTTGGATTGCTCCGTTTGACTGAAGGCATGAAGGCTACGTACGCAGGACACCAGCTCCAAGGTCCTGCAGGCATCTGGTGGACCCATCATAGGACCACCTTCCCTGCTAACGTTGAGATCGTCTGGAACCAGTTCCAGGCAGCCTTCAGGGGACACTTTATCCCTCCTGGTCTCATGGCCATCAAGCATACTGAGTTTATGAAGCTCACCCAAGGCAATAAGAGTCTCAATGAGTACCTCCAAGCATTCAACAACTTAGCAAGATATGCTCCTGAGTTCGTCGATACTGACGCCAAGAGAATAGCTAGCTTCAAGAGGGGACTTTCCCCAAAACTAATGAAGTCAATGGGCAACTGCAAGTGTGTCACCTTCAATGAGTTTATCAGTGACACTCTGACCCAGGAGAACAATGACAAGATATATGCTGCTTCCAAGAACCGGAAAAGGAACTTTGAGGCTGGTGCTTCCCAGTCCAAGGCTCCAATGGTATCTAAGGCCCCGTACCGTCCACCCACTGCTAATGTCCGGTACCGCCCACCGCAGAAGAAGAACCAAGCTAAAACCGGTTTTCCGCAAGGGGTATACCATTTCCTTGCCGAAGAATACATCTGGGCAGAGTAGCTCCAATGTTCCACCATCAAACAGGCCGTGCTGGAACTGTAACCAACCTGGTCATTGGGCAAACAGATGTCCCCATCCTCCCAAGAATGCTCAAGGAAACGTCCGTCAGGGGCGTGTTCACTATACTACAGTGGAGGAAATTCCTGCTGGTGAAGTGGTCACCGCTGGTAAGTTTCTTGTTAATGATCACCCTGCAGTTGTGCTCTTTGATTCGGGTGCTTCGCACTCCTTTGTGAGTTCTACTTTTGCATCTGAGCATAATATGAATGTGATTACAATTGTCAAGGGTGGGTATTGTATTAGTGCTGCTAGGAAATAATATCCTGACTAACCAAGTAGTTAAGGATGTAAAGATTGAGATCGGGGATCGAGAGTTCCTTGTGGATCTTGTAGTTCTACCGGGGGTAGGAATCGATGTAATCCTAGGAATGAAGTGGATGAGCGGGAATGGAGTGTTGATCGATACATCAACCCGTGTGGTTATGTTGAGGGATCCTGTGGATAAGAAGGGTTTTCTAGTGCAGTTACCTCGTGATATTGCTATCCACAGTGCAGCCAATGCTACCTTAGCCAAAGCCATTAAGGATCTACCGGTTGTCTGTGAGTTTCCAGATGTCTTTCCTGATGACTTGCCTGGATTACCTCCGGACCGTGATGTAGAATTCAAGATAGAACTCATTCCGGGTACGGCTCCCATTTCTCGAAGGCCCTATAGAATGCCGCCCAATGAGTTGGCTGAGCTGAAGAGTCAGTTGAATGAGCTATTGAAGAAAGGGTTGATTCGGCCTAGTTCTTCTCCTTGGGGTTGTCCAGCTATATTTGTGAAGAAGAAGGACGAGTCTCTACGCATGTGCGTGGATTATCGCCCCCTTAATGCTGTTACTATCAAGAACAAATACCCTCTTCCTCGCATCGATATTCTGTTTGATCAGCTTTCTAAAGCTAAGGTATTCTCCAAGATCGATTTGCGGTCTGGCTATCATCAGATCAAAATTCGTCCTGAAGATATACCTAAGACGGCTTTCTCTACTCGTTATGGCTTGTTCGAATACCTCGTCATGTCATTTGGGTTGACCAATGCTCCGGCACACTTTATGTACCTGATGAATTCTGTATTCATGCCGGAATTGGACAAATTTGTCGTCGTGTTCATTGATGATATCCTGGTATATTCTCAGAATGAAAAAGAGCATGCTGAACATCTGAGAATTGTTTTAACTCGGCTACGTGACAACCAGCTTTATGCTAAGTTCAGCAAGTGCGAGTTCTGGTTGAACAAGATACCTTTTCTTGGTCATGTATTATCTGGTGATGGAATTTCGGTTGACCCTACTAAGGTGCAAGAAGTTCTTGAGTGGAAGGCACCTACTACGGTCACAGAAGTCCGAAGTTTTCTGGGTCTGGCTGGCTATTATCGTCGCTTTATCCCAGATTTCTCAAAGATCGCCAAGCCCATGACTCGACTACTGCAAAAGGATGAGAAGTTTGAGTGGACTCCGAAGTGTGAAGAGGCTTTCCACACTTTGCGGACCTTACTAACCTCTGCTCCTGTATTGGCACAGCCTGACATCGGGAAGCCTTTTGATGTCTACTGCGATGCATGTGGCACCGGTTTGGGGTGTGTCCTTATGCAGGAGGGTCGAGTAATTGCTTATGCTTCGCGCCAGCTCCGAAAGCATGAAGTCAACTATCCTACCCATGACTTAGAACTGGCCGCAGTTGTTCATGCCCTAAGATTTGGAGACATTACTTGCTGGGTAATGTGTGCAACATCTATACTGACCATAAAAGCCTCAAGTACATTTTTACTCAACCCGAGTTGAACATGCGTCAACGGCGCTGGTTAGAATTGATCAAAGACTACAACCTTCAAGTGCATTACCATCCTGGTAAGGCAAATGTGGTTGCTGATGCCTTAAGCAGAAAGGCCCATTGCAATTCCTTAGTTAGTGAAGACTTTCATCTGGCACACCTCCTTCATCCTGTAGTACTCCACAATATCACTGTGGATTGCTCTCTTAGAAGTCGAATTATCGAACTCCAGAAGACGGATGTGGGTGTATTTCACATCAAGCGGAAATTGAAAGAGAAAGAGACCAAGCACTTTAAAGTCGATGACAAGGGAATTCTCTGGTTTAATGATAGGCTTGTGGTACCCAAAGATAAAGAACTTAGAAATCAAATTATGAATGAAGCCCATTCTTCAAAATTGTCCATCCATCCTGGTAGCAGTAAAATGTATCAAGATCTCAAGCTATATTATTGGTGGACCAAGATGAAGAAAGAAATCGCAGCTTATGTGGCAAGGTGTGATAACTGTTGCAGAGTCAAGGCTATTCACATGAGGCCCGGACTATTGCAGCCACTATCTATTCCTGGCTGGAAGTGGGAAGAAATTAGTATGGATTTTATTGTTGGACTACCCACTACCAAAAAGGGTTGTGATTCCATCTGGGTTATCGTAGATCGTCTAACTAAATCTGCTCACTTTATTCCGGTCAAGTCTACCTATCATCCTCACAATTATGCTGAGATTTATTTTCAACAAGTGGTACGTCTCCATGGTGTACCCAAATCCATTGTTTCTGATAGAGGCCCTCAGTTCACGGCTCGCTTTTGGGAGTGCTTACATCAGAATCTTGGCACTCATCTAATCCGCAGTTCTGCCTATCATCCGCAAACATCAGGACAGACTGAGCGTGTTAATCAAATTCTTGAAGACATGCTTAGAGCTTGTCTTATCTCTTGCAAAGGCTCTTGGGAAGACTGGTTACCTCTCGCTGAATTCTCTTATAACAACAGTTATCAAGAGAGTATCAAAATGGCTCCTTTTGAAGCTCTTTATGGCCGCAAGTGTAGAACTCCTTTGAACTGGGTGGAACCCGGAGAAAGAAGATTCTATGGCATTGATTTTGTAAAAGAAGCCGAAGAGCAAGTCCGAACTATACAGAAGAATATGACTGCCGCTCAGGCCAGACAAAAGAGCTATGCTGACAAGAGGAGAAAACCTATTGAGTTTGAAGTAGGTGACCATGTTTATCTGAAGGTATCCCCTATGAAAGGAGTCAAGCGTTTTGGAATTAAAAGGAAGCTTGAGCCTCGATATGTTGGACCCTACCGCATTATCGAGAAAAGTGGAAGAGTAGCCTATAAACTCGATCTACCCCGTGAGATGGGAGCTATATTTCCGGTATTCCATGTGTCCCAGCTGAAGAAGTGTCTTCGTATTCCCGAGGAAAGAATAGCAACAAGGAAAGTCAACTTGAAATCTGATCTTTCTTATGAGGAAAAGCCCGTGCAAGTTCTGGATACTCAAGAAAGAGTGACTCGTACACGAGTGGTTAAGATATACAAGGTAGTTTGGAGTAATCATAGTGAGCGGGATGCAACCTGGGAGCGGGAAGATTATTTAAAAGAAAACTATCCAGCTTTTTATATTAAATGGTACGCTTTCCAAATCTCGGGACGAGATTTTTCTAAGGGGGGAGGGCTGTAACACCCTAGGTGTTTGGCTTCCACTAATTGCATTTCATTCATAAGCATGTGCATTATCTATATCATCATGTCATTATCATTGAAACATACATATGCAACATTTGAAATTTTATGTGTTTCGTACTTGAGTGCTTATGAATGATAGTAGTGCAACTTGAGAATGCAACATGAAATTCTTATACTTGGAAACATGGCAACATGGTAGAAAGATGACAAGTGTAGAATAACAACCAAGCCATGAAACATATGAAACATTTCATTGCAACATATGATTGAATTGTTTGTTTTAATTGTTTTATTTCATGTGATCATTAGAAGTGATATAACAACTTTGTAAAATGGTTGATCATGGTCTAATACACCTTAACTACATTTAGTTTACTTGTTGGAACATTGTTCATGTAGGTCAAAATGACAGAATTGCCCTTGAATGGAGGTTTGACTAGAATTGACCATAAGAGTCTCATTGTTTGACTGTTTAAAAAGTGCAACTTAGAGACTTTGCATGGCTGTGCACTCTTTACAAAAGTTGTAGCAAATTTATCAAGGAACAAAAGTTGTTTTATATCCAAGTCATGAAAATGTGTGGAACATGGTCAAACATGGCCCACAAGTCAGAGATACACGCTGTTTTCAACACTTAGAAAAATATTCTAAGTCATAGTGTTTTCCAGTTGCATCAAGCCAACTCTAGCTTCATATAACTTCGGATCCATGACTTTTTAGGTGTTGATCTTTGAAAAGAAAGTGTAGAGGGCAGATAGGTCTATAGTTTTGATGTTCAAATCTTCCACTAACTCGTCACGGTTTGGGAGCAAATGATCGTTGAAATTGCTCTGTCAGTCACCTTCGACGATGACTGAATCGCGTTTTCAGAAGAACGATTCAGTGAACAGGGCCGACCGGGTTCAGAAAGCGCCAGACGCGTGTGCGCCGCGCGTCGACGGCCGGCTGACCGCGCTGGCCACGCGCCGTGCACCTCCTGGCGTCGCAGCCGCGTCTTGAGCACCCCGCGCGCCTGTCCGACGCACTCGCCTCCCCATTTCGTTTTCCTCTCCTCCCACAGAACGCAGCAACGCACGAGCTCTGCGGTCCGCCATTGCCGACCAAGCATCGCCGCTGCCGTACGAGCTAACCACCGCGAAAACGCGTTGCCCCGTCCGCCTGCAGCCTCGCCGTGACCCCCTCCACCTCCTCCACCCTTCAGCCGGGTCGTTTGAGCCTCGGTAAGAGCGCATTTCCGTTTTTCCCCACCGCGGCCATGGCGGGAGCTCGCCGGAGTTGGCGCTCCACGCGGCCAGCTGCCCTCGCGCCGCTCCCATTCCTTCCTCGGCCGCGCGCTAGGTCATAGGAACACCACTGAAGCTTGTAGGGTCACCGCTAGGAACTGTGTCGTCGTCGGTCCACCGGAGCCGGCCGTGCCGTGGCCGTGCGCCGCCGTGTCAGTCGCCGACCCCGCTAGCCACCACCATAGCACCGATTGAGGTCACCAATAGATGCGCATGTTCAAGGCGAATGTCGTAGCGTAGATGGTCTCGCCGGAGGAGCCACCGGCGGCGAGCTACGCCACCGACCGACGCTCCTCCCCTGTTTCGCTCACTGCCGAGCGGGCCCTCCCTGTCAGCGTCGTGGTTCAGGCGGGAGTCCAGCTCGGGCCGCGCCGTAGTCTTGGGCCGCCGTTCTTGGGCTGGCCCGTGTAGGGCTGAGTGTTGTTTTCCCATTTTATTTCGTTTATTTATTTCACAGATTTATGTACATCTTGAAAAATATGTAGCTCCTAGTATATAAATCCAAATGCTATGGTTCTAATTTTGTTGGTTTCCTGGTCATGTCTAGTATTTAACAAAAATATTATATGGGCACTTGTTTTAGAAATTTTTGATGATTTAAATAGGACTTTGAAATGTGTTTTTAGGAGCATGCAAACTTGTTTGAATTTTATCTTGAGTTTCTGTGGTCCAAAAATTATGAAATTTTGTGGGTCCTCTATTTAGGTCTATTAGAAGCTCTGGTAAAAATTTCGGAGCTAGTGCATGTGTAGTTTTTAAGTTATAGAATTTCCTTTTATTAATAGGTGGATCTTGTGTGAATTTTCATAATTTTTCTATAGATCCAGTGAAGGTGAAATTTTATGGGTATTATTATTATGCTATAATGATGCTAGGAAAAATGTGAAATCTGTTGCTTGACACTTTTCATTAGGATTTCTTAATTATGCCATTTTAAGCTAGTATGCCTTATCATTTTTGTGTAGACTGTTATACTTACTCAATGGCTTTGAAATTTTTATAGTAGTCTATGTGAAGCATGAAATAGCTACTGTAATTTTTGTAGATTTTTCTGAACAGGTTTACTATATATTGCTTTACTCACCTAATTAACTAGATAAATTAGAAAAGGATATTAAAGAATTTATTTAGAAGTTAGCACTGTACTTTCTGATGTTGTTTAGGTATGAAAAACAAGTTGGTTAACTTGGTTTGGTCAAATTAGGCTTTTGCACCATCATTAAATAATTAAGTTAGCAACCCTGTCATTGCGGGACAGATTCTAGGTCTACGGAAATTGGAGTTGGTCAACTTTAGAATCATGCTTTGATGTTTACAAATAAATTGTAGAGAATTTCATAAGCTTTCCAGAATGTCCTCTTGTACGTCATTTGGAGTTATAGAACTCGGGTTATGATAGATTTAAGTTGCTACTTGTTGCATATGAAGCTTTAACTGTTATTTTAAGTATGTCTTTACTATCCTAAGTTCATGGTACTGTTCCTAGGTGTTAGGCCTTTAACTGAAGATGAGCATCTTTATCTTAGGTTATGCAAGCTAGGTAAGTTGCTCTTGTTATTTAAGTTAAGTTGGATACATGCTTAAAGTGATTTGAATAGAGCTAAGTACTCGGTAAACGAGTGTCCAGTAATACTTTCGTAAACACTCACTGTGATTCA
This sequence comes from Miscanthus floridulus, assembly GCF_019320115.1. Taxonomy (NCBI): domain Eukaryota; kingdom Viridiplantae; phylum Streptophyta; class Magnoliopsida; order Poales; family Poaceae; genus Miscanthus; species Miscanthus floridulus. The sequence goes on along the minus strand of NC_089580.1, from coordinate 158,573,070 downwards.
TTCATCATGAGCATCACGCCATTCCTTATGCATCCATGATATTCATCGTTTGCATCGGCATGCAATAGGTGTACCGGAAGGAGTAACCCTGCTGGAATTCGAGGAACTGAACGAGCAGCAGCAGCCGACACCGGAGATTCAGGAGGGGCAGCCTTCAGGAGAAGTGCCAGACGAGGTCGCCGTTGAGTGCCCTGACCACCGTCCTTGCAACTTTTTGAAAGGCAAGCCCCGGAGCATATTAAGCCTCCTATTTTCCGAACTGCAGTTACAGTATTGTTATTACATATATTGTTGCATTAAGTTTAGGTGTTGGATGCAAACACTTGCTGCATTGGTTACCCATTCCTTGTCCAGATATTGTTACCCTGAATCCTATGTAGCTCAGGCTCGAGTAGTGCTTAGCCCTGCTTAAACGCGGTAGAAGTCGGGTGATTTCCTGTCACCTGCGAGATATAGGATGATACATGTGGCACGGTTGGCTATATTTGCTATCGTGGAAAAGAACCAGTCTTAATTTGAAATGAAGACCGGACGGAGGCTTGCCGGTTTGCAGTGACTCCGTCTGTGTCGATTAAGGACTGGATCTTGGAGCCTTTCCTGTTCATGTTGAACGCATGCCTCTCTCTTAGTTGGCCGGCCTGAAGACCGACCGCGAAGCCGAGTAGCTCAACTCAGGCCGGGAGTCGATAAGTATAAAGTACGCCTCGGAAGGGAGCCGTAGGCGTGAGTCCAAGGGCAGGTGATTTAAAAGTCCTGATCGTCCTGGCAGAAGGGTAATCCCTGAGAGCGCTGGCGCTGATCGAACCCGCGAATTTGGTTCCTGAGTTGTACCAAAGGTAACCCACGGCTACCCTTGCTAAGTATGCCAGGGTGAGAGTTAGGAATACCCCCTCAGCTGAGTTGCAATTCGATTCGAATCGCCGTCTCTCCCGGTTAGTGAGAACTTGACGGGTTTATCTCCAATGTAGATACACTTAATAACATAATGGTTCGGAAATGATGATATGATGATGACAGCCTTATTATACCTGCTATGGTTAATATTGTTTGCTCCTAATAAGTGAGTGCTCTAGTACAGGTGCTAATCTAGTAGACAGGTAAATAATGATAAGCTTGATGCTAAGTTTAAATTGGTTACTGTAATCATAAGCTCTTTTATGCAACTGTGTCAAGCTAGCCCACCTAAAAGCCTTGCATGATCCTTGGTGTCTTTTGTTTCTGATTTTCGTCGGGTAAGTCTAGCTGAGTACCTTCTCGTACTCAGGGTTTATTTCCCACCTGTTGCAGATGACCAGTTCTACTTTGGTTGCTGCAAGTACTGCCTTCTCCCTGCTAGGGATGAAGACTAGACCGTTGGGCGCGGTTTCTACTAGTTCTCGTACCTGATAATGCTTTTGTGGGACATGACTCTGATCTTGGCAATGTATTTGAAAACTATGATGTTTTGTACTAAACTATGTTGCTTCCGCACACTCAAACTCGGTTTGTAATATTTATTTGACTCTGATGGATGTAACCCGAATGCTACTTATGAAATGTTGTAACGGATGATGTGTTGTGTTGAATCATTACGATCTTGGTTTGTATGTCGAGAGTTGGTTGAAATCCTTCGTGATTTCCGGACTACCGGGATTATGGGAGCTTAAGTACAGGAATTTGATCGCTTCGGTGATTGTTTTTGTACTTACGTTCTTATGATTTGGTCGGTTCTGTTACAATGACAACCAATTGAAAGACTTATCCAAAAAGGACAAATGGGAAAGTTGAAGATAAATCTTGGGAAAAACTTTAAACTTTCTATACCTATCACTCATTCTCTAAGCTTTGAGACTGAGCCAACTCCCGAGGAAGACCTAATGGAAGAGGTTAAGGTTACATCTCTTGATGATTTGATCGAACCCAACTTTAAAGATGATGCCCAGTTCTTCATCAAGGAAGAAGAAAAAAATCCTATGGATTCTAAACCTCTAGATGAATTGCTGGAACCACCTAAGCCCACCATTGAGCTTAAACCCCTACCTTCTGGTCTTAGATATGCTTTTCTTAATAATGATCAGAATTGTCCTATGATCAGAAGTGATAAACTCTCTAAGGAAGAATCCCTCCGCCTGCTAACTGTCTTTGAAAAGTATCACTCTGCTTTTGGCTACTCTCTCTAAAACCTTAAAGGAATTAGCCCTGCTCTTTGCACCCATAGCATCCCTATAGATCCTAATTCTATACCTTCTAGGGAGCCACAGCGTAGGCTTAACAATGCGATGAGGGAGGTTGTTAAGAAAGAAGTTTTGAAACTCCTGTATGCCAGGATCATCTATCCTGTTCCGTACAGTGAGTGGGTTAGCCCTGTTCAGGTTGTGCCTAAAAAGGAAGGCATGATTGCTGTTAAAAATGAACAGAATGAATTAATCCCCAAATAACCATCACTGGATGGTGAATGTGCATTGACTACTGAAAACTTAACAAGACAACAAAGAAAGATCACTTTTCGTTGCCCTTCATTGATGAAATATTGGAGCAATTGGCAAATTACTCTTTCTTCCATTTCCTTGATGGGTATTCTAGTTATCACCAAATTCCGATCCATCCAGATGACCAAAGCAAAACCACTTTTACATGTCCATATGGAACTTATGCTTATCAAAGAATGTCTTTTGGACTATGTAATGCTCTAGCTTCTTTTCAAAGATGCATGATGTCTATATTTTCTGATATGATTGAAGAAATCATAGAAGTTTTCATGGATGAAAAACTTTTGATGATTGTCTTAAAAATTTAGACAAGGTTTTGCAAAGATATGAAGAAAAACACTTAGTCCTTAATTAGTAAAAATGCCATTTCATGGTTAGAGAAGGTATAGTGCTTGGACACTTGGTGTCCGAACGAGGGATTGAGGTAGATAGAGCTAAAATTGAAGTAATTGAACAGTTACCTCCTCCCGTAAATATCAGAGGAATCCATAGTTTTTTTGGTCATGCGGGGTTTTACCGTCGCATTATAAAAGATTGTTCACATATTGCTAGACCACTTATAAAAACATTTGGCCAAGGATGTTCCCTTTGAATTTGATGATGCATGCTTAAAATCTTTTAACATTCTTAAGAAAGCACTCATCTCTGCACTAATCATTCAACCCCCTGATTGGTCGCTACCTTTTGAAATTATGTGTGATGCAAGTGATTATGTTGTGGGGGTAGTTTTGGGACAAACTAAAGAAAAAGCATCATACAATTGCTTATGCTTGTAAAACACTAATAGGACCTCAACTTAATTATGCAACAATTGAAAAGGGACTTCTAGTTGTTGTTTTTGCTATTGACAAGTTTAGATCTTACTTAGTAGGAGCTAAGGTGATTGTCTACACTGATCATGCTGCTTTAAAATACCTGCTAACCAAGAAAGATGCTAAACCTTGGCTTATAAGATGGATTTTATTACTCCAAGAATTTGATTTAGAAATAAAAGATAAAAAGAGAGTAGAAAATTCTATTGCCGATCATTTGTCCAGAATGTAGTTTGAAAATCCGCAGGAACTACCCATCAATGATTCGCTGTGGGACAACATGCTGTTCAAGATTACAAAATCTAACCCTAGGTACACGAATATTGTTAATTTTATGGTTGCAGGTTATGTACCACCAGGGGAGAACAAAAGAAAGCTCATCTATGAAAGTCATCTCCATATATGGAATGAGTCGTACCTCTTCTGAGTCTGCTCTAATGGCCTACTCAGGATATGTGTACCCACAAAGGAAGGCATCAAGATTATATAACGATGCCACTCATCACCATATGGAGGACATTATGGTGCATTCCACACTCATTCGAAGATCTAACAAAGGGGATTCTTTTGGCCAACCAAGTACGAAGATATGAAGGACTTCATCCGGAGGTGTGGAGCGTGTCAGAGGCATGGGAATATCAATTCAAGAGATGCTATGCCACTCATCAACAACCTCTAGATCGAGCTTTTTGATGTCTGGGGTATCGACTACATGGGATCGCTTCCAAAGTCGAAGAATGTGGCAGAACCGCTTAATCTAATGCCTCATAGGAGTGCTCGTCCTCCATTAGACACTAAGCACCCAAAGGAGAACACTAAATTACTCGGTTCCGTTGGGCACACCCCTAGGGAAGAACCCGAAAATCCATATTTTTCCATCAGGATCACAAATGAGAGAATAAAGCTTACATCATTCTTAACCATTTCTTATATCACTTTTAATACCACATCAGAGTATAATATTCATTATTATAACAGCAAAATATAATCATATTATCAGAGTTATGAATAATTTAATTTAACAGCGGAATATAAACATGTTATCAGAATTACTATCGGAAATAAATTTCTGTACAATGACATAATGAAGCATTGATAAATAACTAGGACAACAAATTATAAAACTTTTCATTTATAAAAATATTTGGTGAGAGTTATAAATAACAACTATGATCGCAGCGTAAAGGAATCCTCGCTGAGCCCACTAGGAGGAATCCACAACAAGAGTCAGCTCTAGCATCCACCTGTCACCTGCAACAGGGGGAATAAAACCCTAAGTACTCAATTGTACTTAGCAAGACTTACCCGATAGGAGGAAAGAAAAGACTCCAAGGATATGCTAAGGCTATCTGGCTTGTGGGTTTATTGCATTTGCAGGAAGCATTACTAAGTGTGCATCCTTATATTTGATTTTTATTAATAGCCATATTGGTTCCTTAGCTAACCATTCTATGTAAGCACCTGTGCTACTTTCAAGCAGGTGGTAAGCAATCAGATTTCCTTTTTCCATCTTCCAACTTTCATCTTTCAGTTCTTACTACAGTGCTAGGCATAAGACAAGCCATACCGACTCGGTGGCGATTCAGTGAACCAATGTCCCCAGCTGGGTACCCCGAAAAACACACGCCCCGCTTATACCCAAGGCACAAGCAGGACCAACTCATCACTCTCCTATCCTTAGGGTCCTAGGTCCCCATCCAAACTGGGACTCTAAGCCCCCACCCCTGAGTCCTAGACTCAGTGCGGTGCAAGGATCCACCTCCACCAAAAACAAAACCCTAACAGTTCAGTCTGAAAAGAGCTAGAACCCATGACAAGAGAGCAACAAGCCTTCCAAGCAGCCCATACACTAAGTATGTGCTTAGGATAATAAATCTGTGACTTGCCTCAATGGCTTATGCAATGATCGGTCCTTAACCTGACATAGATAGGGAAAGTAGTGTAACCAAGCTATGCCCCGCGTCCATGGTGACACAACCTCTTACACCCACCAATACCCAAACCATATCCCTGCTCGATCACCATTTTCCTTTCCACCATTTATATATTCCAAGTGATCATAATATAGTAATATATTTCCCTATATCTTGCGAGTGACAGCCATCACTCGACTTCTATCAGAGTCTTGTAGCATAGCAATCTACATGATCCTGTCATACTAGTAAGACTCATAGGATAAAGATATATATATGCAAGTGGGTTTCATTCAACTCCTTAAAACTTAAGGCACAAATATAGTTTAAACTGTAGAAAAGTAGGGTTATGCACCGGGGCTTGCCTAGGTAAGATATATATTAAAAAGTTAGTATCTGCATCAGTCAGATCATCCACCATCATCTAAATAGAAAGCCCATTGCATCATCTCCCGGAGAGAATACCATTACACCATCTTTGGATTCCCAATCATCCTTCAATTGATCCGTTGATCCATCATCGTACCTATATGATATGCATTGATGCAAATGCATAGATGTAAATAATCAACGACAGCCGAAATGCTTAGAAATCCGATTATGTCTCACAAGCTAACGAGATAGTTCTAACATGCTAGTCTATGTATCCATGTTGTCGAATAAGGCGTCATTTCCCAACAATTATTTTAGTTATATAAATCCAAGTTGTTTCTTTATTTCATTCTATCGATTTAATCATTATTCGAAATAGAGCATACCTAGCAAACTAATTATTATTGAGCTACAAAAATTACAGTGAGTACATAATATTGCTAGGAACCTACTATCGAAATTTTAGATCCAACACTATTACCAATTTACCACAGAAATTCCTACAAGTTCTCCTTTTAACAATATTAAGTGCCTTAAATTAATTATATAGCTTCCAAGAATATTATCACACTATGTGAACAGAATATATGAACATGTAGATCATGATTTTAGGAGACTAACAAAACTAGTTTCATCATTTTTGGACACCTACAAAATTTTATATTGATTTTGCAAGTTTATTTCTGAAACTAATTAACAAATGCTTTGGAAAACTAAGAGGACCAGCGCTTGGCTCGGTCCGCGGACACGCGCTCGACCTATTGGCCAAACGCAGCCCAGTGGCGCAGGTAACGGCGTGGTGGCCCAGTCAGAAGTATGCGCACACCCGGCTCAGACGCGGGAGCGGCACACGGACGACCTAGGCTCAGGCCACAGGCTGGCCTAGCGGGGCAAGCGGCGCGAACGACCCATGTGGATGCGCGGCCCAGGCGTGGGGTGAGGCGTGAGTGGCCCAACAGCTAGCCTACGACGCAGGCATGATGGTAGTAGGCTGGCCTCGGAGGGAAGACCCAGGGCATAGCGCATTTTTGTAGAAAACCCCCTATCTATTTTTCTAATTGCCAAACCCGATTTGCACTATTTATTACTCTCTCTATCTTATCATAATAACCCCCTATACTTGTTTCTATTTACAAACACTGGTCCACGATGTACTCCAGAGCAGAGCACCAGCAGGGGCGGTTCCACGGTGGCCAAACCGGCCATGATGGACCGATGATCGGTGGATGCTTCGCACACGCGCAAGTGAGCGTCGGCGTCGAGTGGTGACCACGAAACTAGGGTGACGGCGTTGGGTAAATGGGCAAGGTCAAACACACCCATCTGTGTATAGACCAATGGCAGCGGTCATTCATCGAGGCGACAAGCTCGTTCAGGCGCAAAGGTAAAGTACTAGAACCAAAATGCAATGCGATGAGCAATGTGGGCTTACCATAGTCCTAGTTGAGGAATGGGTCAAGGTGGAGATGGCTAGAGCTACGCTGGCCACGTGCGCAGCAGTGGTGGTGCCGGTACACCATGGCAACAACGACGCTCCCATTGCTATGAAGACCCGCCGGTGAAACTGCTTCACGGGAAAGGCCGTGACATCAGTGCGGAACCAAAACATCAAGAATCAGGAAGAGGAAGCAAGGAATGAGAGGAAACCATGGCCGAGCTCAGTGCGGCGCCCATGGTGGCCAGCGACAACAGCGAAGCTTCATGCAAGCTCTCTGGTGGACGATTTCCACCATGATTGATAGCAGTGGCAAGCTAAGGACCTTGGCCACCAGTGAGTGCAAGGAATTGGAGGGGAACGCTTCATGCATAATGAATTTAGGAAGGGGAGGAGCAGCGGCCATGGCGATGCAGCAACGAAGCTTGGCTTTAAAGCCATAGTGACCAAGATGGGTCTAGGCAAGCTGGGAGGGAGGGCAGCACCAACGCGCAAGAGAAAAGTGAGGGTGCGCCTGCATGTGCGGTGCCGGGAAGCGGCATCGGCGGCTGGGTATGGCGAGCACTGTGGTTGCTACAGGCACAGGAGGACGGCGCAAACCAGAGGGGCGAGTAGGAACTAGGGTCTAGTGCGGGGCTATGGGCTCGTGCACGTAGGGGAACAGGAGGGGCCACGGTGGCTCAGGCACGCTGTGAGTGCCAAGGCATGAGGGCGTGGTCGCGCCGGAGTGTAGGGCACGCGTAGGTGGGCGTTTACAGTGGTGTGGCCATAGTGGGGTGCGGGCGTGCAGGGGCAAGGGGCGCTAACACCAAGACACCGAGTGCAGTAGTACTAGGCGAGGGAGACGATGCCTGCTGCCGCTGAATGGCTCGACTGGCGCTATGGCGTATGTGATAATATGTGCGATGCTTGCGTGCGTGCCTAGCTCCGATGGTAAAGAAAAAGGGGAGCAGAGAAGCAGAGGCAGATAGAGGTAGTAGAGGTAGGCAGACAAAGACAAGCAAGGCTAGGCAATAGAGGCAAGACTAGATAGCGACTGTTGATGGTGAATGCACGAGGGCAGCAGCTGCAAGTGCGGCCACTGGTTAGAAGGATGAGAGCAGGACAGGGATAGTACAGAGCAAGCAGCGAGGAGCCGTGCTGGTTCACCACCAGCCTCATAACGCCACACAACTCGATCATGTGCCTAGGACACAGACTGGGCAATATAGTAGCTAAAGGCTAGATGTCCATACTGCTAAGCCTTGATGAGTGGTAAGCATTGCATGTACTCACTGAAAACTTCACAGTGAGCCGCTAGTGTTTGTTTACGGTGGACGACACGTCAATCACAGCAGTCACCGCTCGACATGTTGCTGATGCTGATAATATAATAATAGCGAAGGTAGGCACAGTGGCGCTGTGACAAAGACAATAACATGATGAGACAATGGAGGCAGACAGCGGTACTGACTGCATCGATAATATCTAGTGAGCCCACGTACACGGTGACAGGGTCGACAACATGACGCGACGTTAATAATTCGGATGATGGATTTATTCAGAGTACGGGGAGACGCACCACTACACTCGAACAGTCTAGAACAATAGTGCAGCAAGGACAACAACCCTTTTAAATATAATTTCATATTTCTACCAGTGGACTGCAAGAAACTGGTTTTTAAATTTTAAAATCCGAGAAAAAAATCATTTCAGGAAATTTTTCTTAGGTCTAAATCTTGGTGCTAAACGAACTCGTAATACCGGGGTGTTACAACCAACCCCCCTTAAAAAGAATCATGTCCTCGAGATTCAAAGTATGAACCAGGAGAGGGGTAATGTGATTACACTTTGTAGATCAGGGATTGCATGAAGATTACATAACTTCGAATACTAAACCACATAGGGATCTAGGAATACAATGGTCAAGAGCAACCTGGTACAACCAAGACTTAATCCAGAAGTCGAGATAGACGAGGACAATGGAGAAACAACAAGATAATGAGTATCCAAAACATGGCATAGGTCCAATAGATCTAGAAACAGTCGACTGAGAAATAAAACATCGTAAATCCTAGGACCAACTAACCAAAGGGAGCTTGAACTTCTTCGACAAACCAGATCCTTTCTTCTTAAATTACACCATCACCTCAGACTGGTGAACCTAACTTCACAATGTTGACTGGATTTCGTAGCTCTATTCCGAATGCGAGGGGAATGGGATGAAGAAGAAGAGCAAGGACCAAGAGTATCTTATAGAGGTGAACAGAGGTGGGGCACAACACATAGGAAGTGGAGAGGGCATGGAGGAGATACACAAATGGTTCATGCTATGGGGATAAGCATAGCCATGGCGCACTTCCTACGTGAGCGGGCAAAAGATAAGGGAGAGGAGAGGAGAGGGGGTCCGCTCGATGAGGCAGGCATGCGGGCGACCATGTTTCCAAGAGAAAAGAAAAAGGGGAAGGGGTTCGGTATGAGGGACGAGGTGTGAGAGTTGAGAGCCGACTAGATGCTAGAAAAAGGAGAAATGCACAGTGCCCAAAGACGATGAGTGTGGCACGATGTCGCGGCCACATGAGAACAGGGAGCTAAGGACCCGATATAGACAGCATTCGCAAGGCACACTAGCTGAAATACCCTAGCATGCATAGCATAGTCAACTAAACACAGGGCTTGGGACATGACATCCACTCAGGCTTTTACAATTACTCCCAAGCTATCGAAGGTTAACTTCCCTTACTACTCTTCTTTTTTCTTTCCTTTACTCGACCACATCCGTCTTTCATGTAGACTAAGACCATGTCATATGTTCTTCCTCCAAAACCACCTCCTCTTGCTTACCTTGAGAGAATACTATGTCATCTAACCTGTTGTGGATTTCCCGTTTGAGCACTTGAACATTTGCAAGGAAATTTTTTTAGCAAAAGTGGTATGGCGGTGTAACTTGGTAAAGATACTTGGTCAACAACCTCGATACCAGCGTGTGCCTAGCAGCGTCACCATGTGGCAGCTATTCCACTAGGAGCCCTCGGTGTCGTCGCGGCACCATAAGCTATTAACCGGGCAACTACTACCAATTTACACGCTATGAAGGCGGTGCGGTCATAGACCACAGAATAAGGGGAGTATTGCAAGGAAAAATTCAAACAGCAAAGGTTTCCCTTCACAAGGGACAAGGAATTCAAATCTAACGGCAGATTTGATTTAAAGAGATTCAAGTGTTTTGCTAGGACATCCACAATTAGTCGATACAGTGTCCTATGTTCTCCAATCACAACTGGTTTGCTGATATTTGAATGGCAACTTCTCTTGTAATCCACCTAACATCGTCCCTTCAAAACTTTAAGCACATCTAACGAAAACTTAAGGTAGATGAACACAATAAACACAGTGAAATAAATAAAATGCACATTCCAACGGTCTTATATGGGTAGAACAGTATAGGCATTTAGGCTCCCATTCACGACACAGCATTCACCTACGGTCGGACGATCTCAACAACTACAGGACAAAATCAATGGCAAGAGTACAATACCAAAGGACAGCAACAAAAAATACTACTACTATGGGTACTAAGCATCCCAAGGCAACTAATCTACATCTTCTCTGTGGCAATGGCTGAGTGAGAGGAATCAAGGGCTCTTCTTCTGACACTTCCGACGATGGAGGTGCTGGTGGTGTTGCAACACCAGTTCTTCTTCTTTCCTAGCGGGTGGATAGGGATCCCTTCCAAGATCGGGGCATCCAGCCTTTCAGTAGCCAGCGTCCTCCACTTGGCCCTAGGTGACAAGATAGGCCGCACTGTAGCTGATGGACATGCCAGGTCTTCAGCCTCCTTTAGAGCTTCCAACAGTGGTAGTCTCCTAGCTCTCAGCAGCTAGTGGTACTGGCATGCGCTTCGACTGAGTTGCACCTCAAGCATTCGGGTGAAGATCTCAGATTTCTTAGCTCGATGGAGGTAGATCCTCAGTTCCAAGGCTTGTCGGTCGATACTGCTCATCTAGAGCAAGCAGGTACATAGTCAAGTGCACCACTGGTAGGACTATCCTCTTGCGCATCCTGCCCTTGCAAAGCCTCCATGCGAGCCTTCCATGCTCGTCGATTCCTGTCCAAAGGTGGAAAGAACCGCATGGGGGTATGGGCAATGGGCTCTTCATAGATCTGGCAAAGGTACTGCAAGGCTTTGCGGGCCACAACCTAGTAGGTGTCGATGAAGCAAAACCTGGTTGCGGTCACACTCTAGGGTTCAGTGAGGTCGGGGAACTCTTCACTCTTCCCGATGTAGATGGTAACCTCACACCGCTCGGTGCCATGCTCCTCGTACTCATGGCCCTCATACTCGGGACGATCTTTGACTCCGAGCTTTTGTAGGGTGGCATGAAGGATTCTAGGAAAACCCTCAACGTTCAGGCAGTAACTACTAACCTAGGCTCCTGCCATTTCTAGCAGTGGTAGTGAGGAAGGCTGAGCGAAAAGATAGCTCAAAGTAAAAGCTAAGGGAGTTAAAGTGCACCGGATGGTGGTACTAATGGCTAAGCCAGGCTCTACTTATAAAGGCAGAGCGTTCAGAGGTCCTAACGCGGTTCACTAGGGTTCCTGCGTGGGATCACTACGAATGAATCGACCAAATTCCACGTGTTCGAGGCGAGCGACGTGCGATGCCATTACTGACTGGTATGACTGTAGGACAGGTGTCCGACACAAGCATAGAAAAGGGGTACGGGGAGACGTGGGTCACGATAGGCGTGAACCACAGGCAAACGCAGAACACAAAGCCATAGTGCAGACCTAACTCTAGAATAGAAATAGGCCAGTCGTGCACAATACGACACGCGTGACACCTATGTAGGGCATATCTACAAGCAATACGAGCGCTATAATGTACAAATAGGATATGCATGAATGCATGTCCTATAGGTCCTTTCACTGTTGCCAACATATAGGGCAACCGTTCTTAGATTTTTGGCACATCGTTCTCTCCCTATAGCTAGTCGATACTATCAGACTATGCTCGAGTCAGTGTACCTGTAGAAAAATTGATTAAGCCTACCTAAGTCAGCAGAGTGCCATCTATCCTAGATACATAACCATAGTAATAGGGCTACTTATATAACTTCGCATAAAGACGTCCTATTCTTTTAAAAAGAGTTTGTTGTCACATTTTATTTTAGAAAAGGTTTTCAAAGCTTCATTTCCTCATTTATGCTCTGATACCACCTATGGCAGAACCGCCTAATCTAATGTCTCATAGGAGTGCTCGTCTTCTATTAGACACTAAGCACCCAAAGGAGAACAATAAATTACTCGGTTCCGTCGGGCACACCCCAGGGGACAACCCGAAAATCCACATTTTTCCATCAGGATCACAAATGAGAGAATAAAGCTTACATCATTCTTAACCATTTCTTATATCACTTTTAATACTACATCAGAGTATAATATTCATTATTATAACAGCGAAATATAATCATATTATCAGAGTTATGAATAATTTAATTTAACAGCGGAATATAAACATGTTATCAGAATTACAGCGGAAATAAATTTATGTACATGACATAATGAAGCATTGATAAATAACTAGGACAACATATTATAAAACTTTTTATTTATAAAAATATTTGGCTGAGAGTTATAAATAACAACTACGATCAGCAGCATAAAGGAATTCTCGTTGAGCCCACCAAAGAGAATCCACACATAAGAGTCAGCTCTAGCATCCACCTATCACCTACAACAGAGGGAATAAAACCCTAAGTACTCAATTGTACTCAACAAGACTTACCCGATAGGAGGAAAGAAAAGACTCCAAGGATATGCAAGGCTATCTGGCTTGTGGGTTTATTGCATTTGCAGGAAGCATTACTAAGCGTGCGTCCTTATATTTGATTTTTATTAAAAGCCAGTATTGGTTCCTTAGCTAACCATTCTATGTAAGCACCTATGCTACTTTCAAGCAGGTGGTAAGCAATTAGATTTCCTTTTTCCATCTTCCAACTTTATCTTTCAGCTCTTACTACGGTGCTAGGCATAAGACAAGCCATACCGACTCGGCGGCGATTCATGAACCAATGTCCCTAGCTAGGTACCCCGAAAACACATGCCCCTCTTATACCCAAGGCACAAGCAGGACCAACCCATCACTCTCCTGTCCTAGGGTCCTAGGTCCCCATCCAAACTAGGACTCCAAGCCCCCGCCCCTGAGTCCCAGACTCAGTGCGGTGCAAGGACCCTCCACTAAAAACAAAACCCTGACAGTCGGTCCGAAAAGTGCTAGAACTCATGACAACAGAGCAACAAGCCTTCCAAGCGTCCATGCACAAGTATGTGCTTGGGATAATAAATCGGTGACTTGCCTTGATGGCTTATGCAACGATCAGTCCTTAACCGACACAGACAGGGAAAGCAGTGTAACCCAGCTATGCCCCGCGTCCATGGCGATACAACCTCTTACACCCACCAATACCCAAACCATATCCCTACCCGGTCACCATTTTCCTTTCCACCATTTATATATTCTAAGTGATCATAATACAGTAATATATTTCCCTATATCTTGCGAGTGATAGCCATCACTCGACTTCTACCGGAGTCCTGTAGCATAGCAATCTACACGATCCTGTCATACTAGTAAGACTCATAGGATAAAGATATATATATGTGCAAGTGGGTTTCATTCAACTCCTTAAAACTTAAGGCACAAATATAGTTTAAACTGTAGAAAAGTAGGGGTTATGCATCGAGACTTGCCTAGGTAAGATATATATTAAAAAGTTAGTATCTACATCGTCAGATCATCTACCATCATCTGAATAGAAAGCCCATTGCATCATCTCCCAAAGAGAATACCATTACACCATCTTCGAATTCCCAATCATCCTTCAATTGATCCATTGATCCATCATTGTACCTATATGATATGCATTGATGCAAATGCATAGATGTAAATAATCAACGACAGCCGAAATGCTTAGAAATCTGATTACGTCTCACAAGCTAACGAGATAGTTCTAACGCGCTAGTCTACGTATCCCTATTGTCGAATAAGGTGTCATTTCCCAACAATTATTTTAGTTATATAAATCCAAGTTGTTTCTTTATTTCATTTTATCGATTTAATCATTATTTGAAATAGAGCATATCTAGCAAACTAATTATTATTGAGCTACAAAAATTACAGTGAGTACCTAATATTGCTAGGAATCTACTGTCGAAATTTTAGATCCAACACTATTACCAATTTACCATGGAAATTCCAACAAGTTCTCCTTTTAACAATATTAAGTGCCTTAAATTAATTATATAGCCTTCCAAGAATATTATCACACTATGTGAACAGAATATATGAACATGTAGATCATGATTTTAGGAGACTAACAAAACTAGTTTCATCATTTTTGGACACCTACAAAATTTTATATTGATTTTGTTATTTCCAAAATTAATTAACAAATGCTTTGGAAAACTAAGAGGACCAGCGCTTGGCTCAGGCCCGCGGACACGCGCTCAGGCCTGTTGGCCAGACATGGCCTAGTGGCGCGGTAATAGCAGTGGCGGCCCAGTCAGGAAGTCTGCTGCACACCCGACCTAGACGCAGGAGCAGCACACGGGCTCAGGCCACAGGTCGGCCCTAGCAGGGCAGACAGCGTGAATGACCCACGTGGACACGCGGCCTAGACGCGAGGCAAGACGTGAGTGGCCCAGTAGCCGGCCCACGGCATAGGCGCGATGGCAGTAGGCTGGCCCAGGAGGGAAGACCTAGGGCGCGACGTGTTTTTGCAGAAACCCCCCTATCTATTTATCTAATCGCCAAACCTGATTTGCACTATTTATTACTCTCTCTATCTTATCATAATAACCCCCTATACTAGTTTCTATTTATGAACACTGGTCCACGATGTACTCTAAAGCAGAGCACCAGCAGGGGAGGTTTGGTGGTGGCCAAACCGGCCATGACGGACCGACGGTCGGTGGATGCTTCGCACGCGCACAAGTGAGCGACGACGTCGAGTGGTGACCACGAAACTAGGGCGACCGCGTTGGGTAAATGGGCAAGGTCACACACACCTCGTCTGCGTATAGACCGATGGTGGCGGCCGTTCATTGGGGCGACGAGCTCGTTCAGGACGCAAAGGTAAAGTACTAGAACCAAAATGCAATACGACGAGCAATGGGGGCTTACCATAGTCCTAGTTGAGGAATGGGTCAAGGCAGAGAAGGTTGGAGCTACGCTAGCCATGTGCACGGTAGTGGTGGCACTGGTACACCATGGCAACAGCGATGCTCCCGTTGCTACGAAGACCACCGGTGAAACTGCTTCACGGGCAAGGCCATGACATCAGTGCGGAACCAAAACATCAAGAATCAAGAAGAGGAAGCAAGGAATGAGAGGAAACCATGGCCGAGCTTAGTGCAGCACCCAATGGTGGCCAGCGACGATGGCGAAGCTTTGTGCGAGCTCTCTGGTGGATGATTTCCACCATGATCGATAGTAGTGGCAAGCTAAGGACCTTGAGCACTAGTGAGTGTAAGAAATTTGAGGGGAACACTTCGTGCACAATGAATTTAGGAAGGGGAGGAGCGGCGGCCATGGCGATGCAGCAATGGAGCTCGGCTTTAAAGCCACAGTGACCAAAGTGGGACTAGGCAAGCTGGGAGGGAGGGCAGCACCGGCGCATGAGAGAAAGGCGAGGGTGCGCCTGCACGTGCGGTGCCGGGAAGCGGCATCGGCAGCTGGGTATGGCGAGCGCTATGGTTGCTACAGGCACAGGAGGATGGCATAGACCAAAGGGGTGAGCAGGAACTAGGGTCTAGCATGGGGCTGTGGGCTCGCGCGTGTAGGGGAACAGGAGGGGCCGCGGCGGCTCAAGCGCGCTGTGTGTGCCGAGGCATGAGGGCGCGACCATGCCTGAGTGCAGGGCGCATGCGCGTGGGCGCGTACAGCGGCATGGCCACAACAGGGTGCGAGCATGTTGGGGCAAGGGGCGCTGACGCCAGGACACCAAGTGCGGTAGTAGTAGGCGAGGGAGATGGTGCCTGCTACCACTGAATGGCTTGGCTGGCGCTGCAGCATACATGACAAGATGTGCGATGCTTGCGTGTGTGCCTAGCTCCGATCGTAAAGAAAAGGGGGAGTAGAGAAGTAGAGGTAGACAGATGTAGCAGAGGTATGCCAGACAAAGACAAGCAAGGTAGGCAATAGAGGCAAGATAGATAGCGACGTTGAT
Organism: Miscanthus floridulus; assembly: GCF_019320115.1. NCBI lineage: Eukaryota > Viridiplantae > Streptophyta > Magnoliopsida > Poales > Poaceae > Miscanthus > Miscanthus floridulus. Next base: position 158,556,861 of record NC_089580.1, on the reverse strand, counting down.
GGTGAACTGCGCTGAGGGCTAGCAGCTGCAAGTGTGGCCATGGTTCAGAAGGACGAGAGCGGACAGGGACAGTACAGAGCAAGCGCGAGGAGCCAGTGCGGTTCACCACCAGCCTCAGTAATGCCACGCAACTTGATCATGTGCCTAGACAAAGGCTAGGCATTACAGTAGCTAAAGGCTGGATGTCCTGTACTGCTAAGCCTGATGAGTGGTAAGCTGCTGCATGTACTCACTGAAAAACTTCACGTGAGCCACTGTGTTTTTGTACGACGGCAGGACACTGTCAATCGTAGCAGTCGCCACTTCGACATGTTGCTGATGCTGACAATATAATAATAGCAAAGGCAGGCAACGGTGCTATGACGAAGACAATAACAGCGACAAGACACATGAGGTAGACAGCGGTACTTGCTACATCGACGATATCCAGCGAGCCTACGTACACGGTGATGGGGCCGACAACACGATGCGACGTTAATAATTTAGATGACGGATTTATTCAGAGCAGGGGAGACGCACCACTGCACTCAAATGTCTAGAATGACAGTGCAGCAAGGACAACAGCCCTTTTAAATATAATTTCATATTTCTACCGTGGACGCAAGAAACTAGTTTTTAAATTTTAAAATCTGAGAAAAAAATCATTTCAGAAATTTTTCTTAGGCCTAAATCTTGGTGCTAAATGAACTCGTAACACCAGGGTGTTACAAAGAACTATGAATACATCTTGGTGGCAGTCGACTATGCCTCCAAGTGGGTTGAATCCATGCCATGTAGAGCTATTGATGCTAAGAACTCCAAGAAGATGTTTGAAGAGACAATATTTAAACGATTTAGAGTTCCAAGGATGGTGATTAGTGATGGAGGTACTCACTTCGCTGACAAGAAGTTTTACAATTACTTGTTAAGACATGGGAACCGTCACAACATCGCTACTCCATACCACCCTCAGATAAGTGGCCAAGTAGAAACATCAAACAAACAAATCAAGAATATTCTGCAAAAGACGGTCAATGAGATGGGCCTGCATTTAAGGATAGACTACCCGATGCATTATGGATTTATAGAATGACCTATAAAAACCACTTGGAATGTCACCATACCAACTTGTCTACGGAAAGACCGGTCATCTACCCGTTGAGCTAGAATTCAAGGCTCACTGGGCCATCAAGCGATGGAACATGGACTTTGAAGCCGTAGGAACCAAGAGGAAGATGCAACTCTCCGAGCTTGATGAATGGCAGTGAAAAAACATATCACAACGCCAAGATATACAAGGAGAGAACCAAAATATGGCATATACAAGAGGATCAAGAAGAAGGAGTTCACTCTCAAAGATAAGGTATTACTTTTTAGTTCTAGGGTTAAATTATTCGTGCACAGAAAACTTCGAAAGTAAATGGGAAGGACCATTCAAGGTGATAAGCACCTCGTCGCATGGAGCGGTAACACTTCAAAATGAAGAAGGTATGTTGTTTAAGGTAAATGGCCACCGTCTCAAGATCTTTCTAGAACCTAAAAACCCACCTGAGGATTTGGATGAGGAAGATTTTTTGATTTTACCATAGATTTACACCACTGCCATCCTCTTTACGTTTCATAACGGATAAATATTGTTTTTGGGATTAGATAGGGATTAGAAACCATTGTAAGAAAAATCTTCATGGGAGGACACCATGTGGGACTAGCCAGGTCCCACCCCTAAGCTGGGCAGCCCCACTATCAGCTGCCTCATGTACGGTCGATTCTCTCGTGTATTCTAGAACCTTCCCCTCTGATATCCTATAGTTTTTTGCTGCACTTGGTTTTTCCTCATTGTGAGACCCCTAATACATAGATCTTGACCCCTGCTGCAAGTTTTTCTCCCTGATATAAACGAGCCCCTGCCTGCCTCCATAGCCATCCCATCAAAGCTTTCCATCTCCAGCAGCACCAAAGCTCTCCACCTCCCTAGCTCCAATGGCCAGAAGAGAGACTGTTCCCTACATAGTTGACAAACCGATACCACTAAGCATCATCCCACCACGAGGAGTAGCTCCAATTCCCTCCAACCAATCTTACTTCACCCAAGCCATCCGTCTTTCGGTCCTTGCTCTGCCACCACCGCGTCTACTTCTCAAAGACAAGCCACATCAACCCGACACATCATCGACGATCAAGGTCCCAAAGGATATCAACCTCCTTCCTCTAGGGGTGAACGAGATGCTGACCAGAGTAAAGACCAACAAATTCAGAGACATCACATGCGCGAAGTATAAGTCAATTACCCCACGTACAACCATTGATGGAGTCTAGGCTATACATGGAGCTGATCAAGGTTGTTCCTCCTATGGAGAAAAAGAGGAGGGCACCACCAGTTATAGAGAATGAAGAGAAGGCACCCACGGATGACCATGGCACTCCTGCAGAAGAAGATTGAAGATCTTACCGAATATGTCCAAACTTTAGAGCAGAGGATTGATGAAGAACGCATTCATTGCAAGAGCCTACAACATGATGTAAACAGTCTTGAATTGTTATGTTACCAGGCCTAGGAAGTAAGAGTGAGATAGGGTATGATAAGGCACGAGTGGTTAGGTCAATTGTTTAAGATCGTATGTTTAGGTTAATCGTTTAGCTCAGTTGCTAGAGTGGTTGAAGTTTGTGTTAGCTAATCAAAAGTTTGTGTTTAGGTTGGTTTGTGTAATAAAGTGCCTTATGATATCAATGGAATCTTATTATTACCTACTCTCTATTTATTTTTTGGATATGTGTTTGTCTCCACATGTTGTGCATAAAGGTAAACAGGAAACAAGTGCGGGGGAAGCACACCATGACAACCAGACGGAATTCGATCGCAAAAATTGTGAAATTCAGGAAGTAATGAACCAAGAACCACAGTTGACCCAAGATGGACCCAAACGAGCTCCAGAGCAGGCCGCCTAGTCTCCCCTATGGGTAGGCCAGCCCACCATAGTGCCCCCTCACCTCGTGTCTCATCCACGGTCAGGTTTGTAGCCCATATGTTCTATTTTCACATGTTATACTTTCTGTTTCGAACCGAATTTAAAATCCTTTGATAAAGCAACTTAAAACCAGAGGAAAGATTATTTCAGTCATGATTAAAGAATAAACTCACATAACACTTTTCTAGAACTCTTGCTACTGTTGGGAACTTATTATTAGGGACCCCATGCTACTTAAGTTGTTGTGTAATGAGATATAGTAGAATATGAGAACTTGATTCTTGATGTCGTGTTATTGGAGAACTTTATTTTAAAAAGATAAAATAAGTAGCTACACCTCTCCTTTGTGGTAAGCAATGTCCTACCACAGCCACATATAGACTAGGAGAACCTTCTACATTTATTACTTGTCATTGTTTTTGGTTTGGTCAAACCTTGTGACCCTTATTGAGAAATTTATCATGCTCTTAAGATCAAGATCACATACACTCCACATATATTTGTTGCTCCTATACTAGGGGTACGCAAAAACATGTTTTCCATCCACCCAAAAATGTTCTACTCCTACATTGGGAATAGACACAAAAATATGTTTATTAGGATAAATGCTCCAAGTTCTTATAATATCTCTCTTGAAAATTTCAATTGCAGAAAAAGAGACATGGGCTATGCAAAAGTTATTCATAAAAAAGAGAAAGAGCAAAAGAAAAAGTATTCAAAAAAATGGACAAGTGTTCGAAGATATCTAAAACAATGGGTACTTAGATGTCCGCCTGAAAAAAGAAGAAAGAAATGAATAAGATAGCCCATGTTTTCTTGCAAAAGTTTTCCAAGTTTCAAACAAGAGAGATATGTTTCAAGGAGCATAGTAGAATTAGGATAGCCACCATATACATATCCACACACATGCATATCTTGATCTAAGAGTATGACATTTTTTCCCTTAGATCCTTGTTTTGACTTTACAATATATGCAATGCAAGTATGGTCTCATATTCATCCCTACCTAAGCTCCATATAAGCTTTTAGAAGTAGGCAAAAAGAAGGCAAAGCCATTAATGCCTTGGCAAGAATCCAAAAATACCACATATACAGAGTGATTTGAGAGTACCCCAAAAGGAGAAGGTAAGCTGTGTTTTGTTTTCAAAAATCTTAAAATGTTTCTCCAATTGACTTAACTCAAGGAAGATGGTGATCTGTTTCAAGCTGTTCCACTTTTCAACCGCCCAAAGTTTCATGGTAGACACTTGAATCCTACAGTGTATGTATGACTAGGAATGGTTTTATATTGATGACTTGTCCTAAGGTTATGTTTTAAGTAATCCATCATTTTATCGAGGACGAGTAAAAGTCTAAGTGTGGGGGAGTTTGTTGATGGTAGTTAACATTCATCACAAACCATCAATATAACTTGGATAAATGACTAAAATGGATCACCAAGATAGACTTAGTGTTTTTAACTAATAAATTCCATGAGTTTTGGTGAATCTGTGTTTTAGCATGATTTAATCAGAAAACCGCCAAGGAGGACCTATTCGTCAAAGGAAATCACGTAATTCCGCAGGATAAATAACGTGGGAAGACTCAAGAAGAGTCTAGAAGGTGAATCACCAAAGCAGAGCCCAAGCCCTTGCTAGGTGGGGCCAGTCGGTCCCACATGTAGGCCAGCTGGCCTATGGGGCCGCCCTATCAGCCTCCTATTGCTATGTCGGTTCTCCACCGCCTTAAGGATTGCATCTCCACCATTTATTCAAGTTGATTTGATCCAAAGGCTCAGAATTGATGCTTTGGCCTATATATACCTGCTTGCACCCCCCTTCTAGGGCAATAGACATTTGATCCTAAGAGCCTAAGGGCCAGAAACCCTAATCCATATTTCCATCAGGATTAGAGCTAGCAATCAAGAGAAGATTAGTCCTCAATAGGATCTAGTCTTGTATTAGAGATAGAGAGATAGAGTGAGAGGGAAGAGTTTCGGAGGAGTCTCGGCCTGTCGGTGCTCTCTCTACAGCTTGTACCCTGGCGAAATCAAGTTCTTCTGGAGCTTGCTTCTAAGATTTCTCTGGTAATCAAATTCTAATTTAAGTAAGCATCTTGTTCATATTGTTCATCAGGTTTGCGACTCTCCTTTGAGTACTTTAATCCTTATAGCTCCTGGGTTAAAGTAGTATTTGTAGTATAAGCATGGTGCTTAGACTCGGTTACTCTTGGATGTACCCTACTTTCTAGATCAGTGGTAGCTCACGAGGGTGACTCTTATAGCCTCTTTAAATCCTTTATAGTCCACCCCCCATTAGTAGGCATAGCAGGACCTTGTTACTATAGGAAACATATTCTGCCTATGTTTTCTCTAGTAATATCCCTAGAATTGAACAATAGAAGACAAAGCTTACCGAAGTTAGAACTACAAGACCTTTTGTGATCTCCTCTACGCTCCTATTATCTAGCCTTGATTATGAAGTTGGGTTAAGCTAGATTTGGTTATTCTCACACATGTTTCCTCAAGTTTCGATATAAAACTGGGTACTCCTGGTGAAGTGCTACATCGGTATAATATCTGTGCGCTTGCAGATTATTCTGTGTGCATTAATTTATACCAACACATCCACAATCAAGGGGTTACAATGGGGTTATAGAGAGATTTGATAGGGGGTTAGCTCGGTGCTAATCCTCAGGTTGCCTCACCACCGGTAGAGTCTTCCCCTCATTAGAGAGGAGGGAGATGACAGGATGCGGAGGAGGAGCTCTTGGTGCCCCTCCCTAGGTTGCTTTGCTCTTGATGCTGAGCAGAGGCCAAGGAATGAAATGGAATGATCTGTCTTCTAATGATTGTCCCCCCTAAGTCTGACCTTATCCCTTATATAATGGTATAGGTTGGGTACATGGTGGTTTGGGGGAGTGAGTCTATGGTCTATATGCGCTAGAGTCTAGGAGGGCCTTACAGCGATGTGTTGTGGACCATGGCAGTGTCATGGAGCTGAAGAAGCCTTGGGCATCGTCTGGCTGCTCTATTCTGACACTCTGCATGTTAGGCTATGTCGGCTTGGACCAGCCTCCCCTAGGTGGACCATTCTGGAGTCTTTTTGGTGGTGAAGGAGGTCGGCTTCAGGGGTGGACGCGTGGGCCCAAGGACCTCCGAGTCCCTAGAGGCCGTGGGAAAGCTTTGTCTTCTTATGTCACGCCCCGTGTGTGACCTTATCAGGAAAGTGGCCGGCAATACTGTGCCTAAGGGGTAGCGCTGGGGAGCCCCTTAGCCTTGGTAGCTCGGGGCACGTCTTCTTGTGTTGGGGCCTTGGCTAGCGTCATTGGCCGAGCAGTTGCCAAGGGCCGAGCTAGAGTGTTGGCATAGATCAAGAGCCTCAGGGCTCGTGCGAGCCCCCTGAGCCCCAAGCAGAGGTCGTGGCATAGTCAGGCTCAGCAGGGTTTCTTCTCTGAAGGGTGCGCGCGAGCAGTACCCAATGGGTATAGCCCTCGAGCGATCCTTGAGGGGTTGGTCAGGGGGTCTTCTTCATTCAAGAACCATTGGACCCAAGGCTTAACATACCCATATGTTAGGATCTCGTCACCGACATTCTAAGACGCCAAAGTTGAGCCTCAACTTTACAAGTTGCTAAGACCTGTTGCAGGTTCAGAGCTTCATTCTTGAAGACAACTCCATTTCTTCGCTTCTAGATCTGCCAGCAACACAAGGCATTGAGGGTTCCAAACTGATCTTCAGGAATGTTGTTTGATCTAGTGGCCTAGAATAGTTTGCCAATTGATTGATTAGAGGGCCATGAGAACCCAATGCCACATCGGAGGATGATGTGCTTCAGAGGTATCATCTTGAGAGTGGCACACTTCACAAATTGGTGAGTCAACAATTATGGCAGAACCGTCTAATCTAATGCCTCCTAGGAGTGCTTGTCTTCCATTAGACCCTAAGCACCCAAAGGAGAACACTAAATTACTCGGTTCCATCGGGCACACCCTAGGGGTAGAACCCAAAAATCCATATTTTTGCCATCAGGATCACAAATGAGAGAATAAAGCTTACATCATTCTAAACCATTTCTTACATCACTTTTAATACAACATCAGAGTATAATATTTATTAATATAACAGGGGAATGAAATCATATTATCAGAGTTATGAACAATTTAATTTAACAGCGGAATATAAACATGTGATCAGAATTATAGCGGAAATGAATATCTAATCATGACATGATGAAGTATTGATATATAAACTACGACAACAGATTATGAAACTTTCATTTATAAAAGCATTTGGTGAGAGTTATAAATAACAACTACGATCGCAGCGTAAAGGAATCCTCGCTGAGCCCACCAGGAGGTATCCACACACAAGGGTCAGCTCTAGCATCCACCTGTCACCTACAATAGGGGGAATAAAACCCTAAGTACTCAATTGTACTCAGCAAGACTTACCCGATAGGAGGAAAGAAAAGACTCTCAGGATATGCAAGGCTATCTAGGCTTGTGGGTTTATTGCATTTGCAGGAAGCATTACTAAGTGTGTGTCCTTATATTTGATTTTTATTAATGGCCTACATTGGTTCATTAACTAACCATTCTATGTAAGCACATATGCTACTTTCAAGCAGCTGGTAAGCAATTAGATTTCCTTTTCTTTCCATCTTTCATCTTTCAGTTCTTACTATGGTGCTAGGCATAAGACAAGTCGTACCGACTCGGCGGTGATTCACGAACCAATGTACCTAGCTGGGTGCCCCGAAAACACACACCCCGCTTGTACCTCGGGAACAAGCAGGACCAACCCATCACCCTCCTATCCTAGGTGTCTAGGTCTCCATCCAAACTAGGACTCCAAGCCCCCGCACCTGAGTCCTGGACTCAGTGTGGTGCAAGGACCTCCTCCACCAAAAAGAAACCCTAATAGTTGGTCTAGAAAGAGCCGGATCCATAACAAGAGAGCAACAAGTCTTTCAAGCGCCCATACCCAAGTATGTGCTCGGGACAATAGATCTGTGACTTGCCTCGATGGCTTATGCAACAATCGGTCCTTAACTGACACAGACAGGGAAACTAGTGTAACCAAGCCATGTCCCGTGTCCACAATGACACAGCCTCTTACACCCACCAATACCCAAACCATATCCCTATCCGGTCACCATTTTTCCTTTCCACCATTTATATTTTCTAGTGATAATAATATAGTAAGATATTTCCTATCTCCCACGAGTGACAGGCAATCACTCGACTTCTACCGAAGTTCTGTAGCATAGCATTCTACATGATCATGTCATACTAGTAAGACTCATAGGATAAAGATATATATATATATGCAAGTGGGTTTCATTCAACTCCTTAAAACTTAATGCACAAATATAATTTAAACTATAGAAAAATAGGAGTTATGCACCAGGGCTTGCCTGAGTAAGATATATATTAAAAAGTTAGTATCTGCATCTTTGAGTAATCCACCATCAATTGAATAGAAAGCCCATTACATCATCTCCTAGAGAGAATACCATTACACTGTCCTTGAATTCCCAATCATCCTTCAATTGATCCATTGACCCATCATCGTACCTATATGGTATGCATGGATGCAAATGCATAGATGTAAATAATCGACGATAGCCGAAATGTTTAGAAATCCGATCACACCTCACAAGCTAATAAGATAGCTCTGACGCTGGTCTACTGTATCCACGTTGTCGAATAAGACGTTATTTCTCAACAAATGTTTTAGTTACACAAACCCAAGTTGTTTCTTTATTCTGTTCTATTAATTTAATCTTTATTCGTAATAGGACATCCTTACCTATTTAGCAACTAATTATTATGGAGCTACAAAAATTACAGTGAGTACCTAATATTGCTAGGAGCCTACTGTAATAATTTTAGATTCAACACTATTAACAATTTATCACAACAATTCCTACAAGTTTATATCTTTACAATATTAAGTACCTTAAATTAATTATATAGCTTTCAAGAATATTATCACACTATGTGAATAAAATATACTAACAACTAGATCATGATTTTAGGAGACTAACAAAATTGGTTTTATAATTTTTGGACACCTACACAATTTTATATTGATTTTGCAATTTTATTCCCAAAACTAAATTAGCTAACTGTTTTAGAAACTAAAGGACCAGCGGCCAGATCGACCCAACAGTCCAGCACATGGACGGTGTCAACCGGCTGGCCCAGCGGCGCGGTAAGGAGTGGCGGCCCAGGCGGGCGCGCGGCCAACGGTCCAGCACGCTGGCGCGAATGGTGGCCTAGGCGCGAGCAGCGAGCAGGCCATAGGCAGTGGCCCAGCCAGTGACGGTAGACCAGCCCAGCATGGCAAGAACGGCGTGGACGGCGAGTTCAGCCCAGCAACGGTAGGATCTGATCCAGCACGGGTGGACCGCTGGCCCATGCGCGGAAACGGGCTAGCCTAGGAGGGAAGGCTCTAGAGCAGAACGTCGGCAGGCCGCCGACGGCGTGACTCTGGCCGCTCACAGCGACGAAGCAATGGGCCTGGCTCCACTCCAAAAGTGAACGCGCGGGGGTCAGATGGTCGAGGCGGAGCTGCTACTAGTCATGCTAGGCATGGGTGCTTCGAGCCGAGCTAGCCACGGACACATCCATGGCGGCGTCCAAGGAAGGACTGTGCGTGGCGGCTAGTGATGAAAACGGCATGCACGTGCGCTCTGATGAATTAATGGTGTCCGATCCACATCACAGCTCTCTATATCCTCCTCACGGTGCTAGAGATTCAAGGAATTGGAGGGATATATCTTGTGTATGATGAATTTTGGACCAGAAGGGATACGATCATGGCGACGGTGCTCCTAGCACAGTGGCTACGTAGCAGCTGCGGCTGCTCATGACTGGGTATTCGCCAAGGTGGGCCCTGATGGCAGCACGAGTACTGGCAACGGAGGTGGAGCGATGTTGCCGGGGCGGTGGCGCGGTCACAACGGCCACGCATGGCAGGGCGGCAGCAGGGCGGACGATGGGGAGGGGAGGCACGGGGCACCGACAGCTCTAATGCAGGAGGTGCGGTAAGCTGCAGGAACGGCACGGTAGTGGACCACTGTGGCACGGCGTGCGGCTGCGACTTGGCAGGCTATGCGCGGTGAAGAAGAGACAAGGCAGAGCAGGAGCCGTGCGTGGGGAGGTGCGGCGAGTCAATGGAAACGGCCACGGTGAGGAGTGCAGTGGGGCCGGAGAGGGAGCGCAAGAGAGCAACGCTGGCAGGAGGGCTCCATGGCTCCGGGCGGCTTGGCGCAGCCATGGCTGGGCACTACGGGACACAAAGCGGCAGTAGGCAGGAAGGAGCTGCAGCGTTGACCAAGGGCGCATGCGCCCAAGGGACACCAAAAGAGGCAGCGGGACACGGCGCGCCTGGGAGGAGCAGCACACTCGGTTGAGCCTGGCTAGGACGCACGGGAGGGCAGCGCCGTGGGCAAGCACGCGTGCGGTGCGCCTAGAGCGGCGGGGGGGGGGGGGCTCCGGCATGAGGCAACAAAGTGAGGGCAAGTTGGGGAGGGAGAGCAGAGCTGTCGCATTGGCTTCCTCAAGAAGCAGGGGTAGGAGGTAGCACAGAGGTGATCGGCTAGCTTGTCCGGTAGAGAAAATAGTGGAGCAAGGACAAGTAGTGGCAGAAGACAAGCAAGATCAGATCAGGGTCAAGCAAGGTAGGCCGAGGCAGAGACGTGGGAATTCGTGAGTTGGAGCTTTGCTCGTCGGCCATGGAGACAGCAGAGGCAAGGGGCAGTAGCACTTGCAGCCACGACCAAAAAGGACTAGAGCAGACAGAGATAGTACAAGGCAAGCACGAGGAGCCGTGCGGTTCACCACCAGCCTCATAACGCGGTTCAACTCGATCATGTGCCTGGACAGAGACTGGGCATTGCAGTAGCTAAAGGTTGGATGTCCGTACAGCTAAGCCTGATGAGTGTTAAGCGTTGCATGCACGCACTAAAAACTTCACGTGAGCCACTACGCTTGTGTACGGTAGACGACACGTCAATCGTAGCGGCTGTAAGACGACGGACGGAGCAATGCAAAATGTGGCCAGCGCAGTACGTAGTGTGGCATGCGTGTGTTTCACCATTTACTTGCTAGAATCATTATCGGTCACTCCTAAAATATTTCTATGCACTGCATAAATTAACTTGAGCGTTTATTTAATCCACAAAACTAAGTCACACAAGATTCGCTTATCGCCTCAAGTACGTTTAGATTAAAAATTCTAAGAAACTCGTTTTGAAATTTTGAGTTAGGCCTAAATCGTGGTGCTAAATGAGCTCATAACACCAGGGTGTTACAACCAACCCCCCTTAAAAAGAATCTCATCCCGAGATTCAAAGCAAGAACCAGAAGAGGGGAAACGCAATTACATTTCATAGATCAGGGATTACACGAAATATTACATGACTTTGAATACTAAACTACATAGGGATCTAGGGATACATGGTTAAGAGCAACCTAATACAACTGAGACTTACTCCAGAAGTCGAGATAGGTGAGGACAATGGAGAAACAACAAGAGAATGGTTATCCAAAACATGGCGTAGGTCCAACAGATCTAGAAACAGTCGACTAAGAAGTAAAACATCGTGAACTCTAAGACCAAACTAACCAAGAGAACTTGAACTTCTTCGACAGATCGGATCCTTTCTTCTTCTCAGATTACACCATCACCTTAGACTAATGAACCTAATTCCACGGGGGACGACTGGATCTCGTAGCTCTGCTCTGGATGCGAGGGGATGGGATGAAGAAGAAAAAGAGCAAGGACCAAAGGTATTTTATAGAGGTGAATGGAGGTGGGGTGCAACACACCAGAAGCGGAGGCAGCGTGGATGGGATACACAGATGGTTCATGCTGTGGAGATAAGGGCGGACATGATGCGCTCCTTGCGCGAGCGGGCAAAGGGGAAAATAAAGGAGATGAGAGGGGGTCTGCTCGATGAGACAAGCGTGCGGGTGGCCGTGTCTCCAAAAGAAAAGAGAAAGGGGAAGGGGGGTCCGGTATGGAGATGAGGCGTGAGAGTCGAGAGCCGACCGAATGCTAGGAAAAGGAGAAACGCACAGTGCATAAAGACAACAAGTGCGGCACGATGCCATGGCCACGTGAGACCGGGGAGCTAAGGACCCGATACAGACAGTGTTCGCAAGGCACATAGTGAAATGACCCAGCATGTGTAGCGTGGTCAACTAAACACAGGGCTTGGAACATGACATCCACTCAGGCTTTTACACTTTTACTCCTGACTATCCAAGGCTAACTTCCCTTACTACTCTTCTTTTTCTTTTCTTTACTCGACCACGTCCGTCTTTCACGTAGACTGAGACCATGTCATACTTCCTTCCTCCAAAACCACCTCCTCTTGCTTACCTTGAGAGAACACTATGTCATCAACCTGTTGTGGATTTCCCGTTTGAACACCTAAACATTTTCAAGGAATTATTTGTAGCAAAAGCGGTATGACGGTGTAACTTGGCAAAGGTACTTAGTTAACAACCTCGATACCAGCGCGTGTCGAGCAGCGTCACCATGTGGCAGCTGTTCCACATGGAGCCCTCGGTTTTGTCTCGACACCATAAGCTATTAACCAGGCAACTACTACCAATTTACACGTCATGAAGGCTGGTGGGGTCATAGACCACAGAGTAAGGGGAGTATTGCAAGGGAAAATTCAAACAATAAGGGACAAGGAATTCAAATCCAATGGTAGGATTTGATTTAAAGAGATTCAAGTGTTCTGTTGGAACATCCACAATTAGTCGATATAGTGTCCAATGTCATCCAACCCGGACTAGTTTGCTGATATCTGAATAGCAACTTCTCTTGTAACCCGCTTAATATCGCCCATGAAACTCTTAAGCACATCTAACAAACTTAAGGTAGATGAACATAATAAACACAGCTGAAATAAATAAAATGCATATTCCAATGGTCTTATATGGGTACAACGTATAGGCATTCAGGCTCCCATTCACTGACACAGCATTCACCTATGGTCGGACGATCTCAACTACTATGGATGACAACGACGGCAAGAGTATGATATCTGGAGGACAAGTGATGAAAAACACTACTACTACAGGTACAGTATCCCAAGGCAACTAATCTACATCTTCTCATGGTAATGGCTGAGTGAGAGGAATTAAGGGTTCTACATCTGACACTTTCGAGGGTGGAGGTGCTGGCGGCACTGTAACACTAGTTCTCCTTCTGTCTGGCGGGTGGATAGGACTCCCATCCAAGATCGGGGCATCCTGCCTTTCAGCAGCCAGCGTCCTCCGCTTGGCTTTAGTGACAAGATAGGCCGCTCGCAGCTGATGAACATGCTGGTCTTCAGCCTCCTTCAGAGCTTCCGATATGGCAGTCTCCTGACTCTCAGCAGCTGCGGCACTGGCATGAGCTTTGGCAAGTTGCACCTGGAGCATCTGGTTGAAGATCTTGGCTTCCTTGGCTCGATGGAGGCAGGTCCTCAGTTCCAAAGCTTGCCGGTCATACTGGTCATCCAGAGCAAGTAGGTACGTGGTCAAGTGCATAATGGTAGGACTGTTCTCTTACGCATCCCGCCCTTGCGAAACCTTCATGCGAGCCTTCCATGCCCGCTGATTCTTATCCAAAGGTGGAAAGAACCTCATGGGGGTATAGGCAATGGGCTCCTCAGTAGATCTGGTAGAGGTGCCAGCAAGGCTTTGCGGACCACAACCTGGCTGGTGTCGATGAAGATGAACCCAGTTGCGGTCACACTCTAGGCTTCAGTGAGGTTAGGGGAACTCTTCACTCTTCCCGATGTAGACGGTAATCTCACACCTACTCGGTGCCATTGCTCCTCGTACTCACTGGCCCTCATACTTGGGATGATCCTTGACTCCTGAGCTTTTGCAAGGTGGCATGCAGGATTCTAGGAAAACCCTCAACGTTCAGGTAGTAGCTACTAATCCAGGCTCCTACCATTCCTGCGAGGTGGTTGTGAGGAAGGCTGAGCGAAAAGCTTGCTAAAAGGAAAAGCTATGCGAGCTAAAGTGCAGCCGAGTGGTGGTACTAAGGGCTAAGTTAGGCTCTACTTATAAAGGCGGAGCATTCAGTGGTCCTGGCGTGGTCCACCAGGGTTCCCACGTGGGATCACTACAGAGCGAATCGACCAACTTCCAGCGCGTTCGAGGCGAGCGACGTGTGATGCCATTACTGACTAGTATGACTGTAGGGCAAGGGTCCGACAAGAGCGCAGAAAAGGGGTATGGGGTGACATGGGTCACGACAGGTGTGAACCATGGGCGAACGCGAAACATGAAGCCACAGTGCAGACCTAACTCTAGAACAGGAATGAGTCAGACGTGCACAATACGATCCACGTGACACCTATGGAGGGCGTATCTACAAGCAATACGAGCGCTACAATGCACAAATGGGATATGCATGAATGCACAGTCCTATATGTCCTTCCACTATTGCCAATATATAGGGCAACTGTTCTTAGATTTTTGGCACATCGTCTCTCTCCCTGTAACTAGTCGATATTATCGGACTATGCTCGAGTCAGTGTACCTGAAGAAAACTTGATTAAGCCTATCTAAGTTAGCAGAGTGCCTATCTATCCTGGATATATAACCATACTAATAGGGCTACTTATATAACTTTGCATATAAACGTCCTAACTTTTTGAAAAGCATTTATTGTCAAATTTTATTTTAGAAAAGGTTTTCGAAGCCTTATTTCCCTCATTTGTGCTCTGATATCACCTATAGTAGAACCGCCTAATCTAATGCTTCATAGGAGTGCTTGTCTTCCATTAGACCCTAAGCACCCAAAGGAGAACACTAAATTACTCGGTTCCGTCGGTCACACCCCAGGGGTGAACCCGAAAATCCTATATTTTTGCCATCAGGATAACAAATGAGAGAATAAAGCTTACATCATTCTAAACCATTTCTTACATCACTTTTAATACAACATCAGAGTATAATATTTATTAACATAACAGGAGAATGAAATCATATTATCAGAGTTATGAACAATTTAATTTAACAGCGTAATATAAACATGTGATCAGAATTACAGCGGAAATGAATATCTAATCATGATATGATGAAGTATTGATATATAAACTACGATAACAGATTATGAAACTTTCATTTATAAAGCATTTGGTGAGAGTTATAAGTAACAACTACTGATCACAGCAGTAAAGGAATTCCTCGCTTGAGCCCACCAGGAGGTATCCACACACAAGGGTCGGCTCTAGCATCCACCTGTCACCTACAACAGGGGGAATAAAACCCTAAGTACTCAATTGTACTCAGCAAGACTTATCCGATAGGAGGAAAGAAAAGACTCTCAGGATATGCAAGGCTATCTGGCTTGTGGGTTTATTGCATTTGCAGGAAGCATTACTAAGCGTGCATCCTTATATTCGATTTTTATTAATGGCCTGCATTGGTTCATTAACTAACCATTCTATGTAAGCACATATGCTACTTTCAAGTAGCTGGTAAGCAATCAGATTTCCTTTTCTTTCCATCTTTCATCTTTCAGTTCTTACTATAGGTGCTAGGTATAAGACAAACCGTACCGACTCGGCGGCGATTCAGTAAACCAATGTGCCTAGCTGGGTGCCCCGAAAACACATGCCCCGCTTGTACCCTAGGCACAAGTAGGACCAACCCATCACCCTCCTGTCCTAGGTGTCCAGGTCCCCATCCAAACTAGGACTCCAAGCTCCCACACCTGAGTCCTGGACTCAGTGTGGTGCAAGAACCTCCTCCACTAAAAAGAAACCCTAACAGTCAGTCCGGAAAGAGCCAGATCCATGACAAGAGAGCAACAAGTCTTCCAAGTACCCATACCCAAGTATGTGCTCGGGACAATAGATCTGTGACTTGCCTCGATGGCTTATGCAACGACCGGTCCTTAACTAACACAGACAGGGAAAGTAGTGTAACCAAGCCATGTCCCGCGTCCACGGCGACACAACCTCTTACACCCACCAATACCCAAACGATATCCCTGCCTGGTCACCATTTTTCCTTTCCACCATTTATATTTTCCAGTGATAATAATATAGTAAGATATTTTCTATCTCTAGCGAGTGACAGGCAATTACTCGACTTCTACCGGAGTCCTGTAGCATAGCATTCTACACGATCCTAGTCATACTAGTAAGACTCATAGGATAAAGATATATATATATATATACAAGTGGGTTTCATTCAACTCCTTAAAACTTAATGCACAAATATAATTTAAACTACAGAAAAATAGGGGTTATGCATCGGGGCTTGCCTGGGTAAGATATATATTAAAAAGTTAGTATCTGCAATCTTTGGGTAATCCACCATCAATTGAATAGAAAGCACATTGCATCATCTCCTGGAGAGAATACCATTACCCCGTCCTCGGATTTCCAATCATCCTTCAATTGATCCGTTGACCCATCATCGTACCTATATGGTATGCATGGATGCAAATGCATAGATGTAAATAATCGACGATAAGCCGAAATGTTTAGAAATCCGATCACGCCTCACAAGCTAACGAGATAGCTCTAACTGCTGGTCTACAGTATCCACGTTGTCGAATAAGACGTTATTTCCCAACAAATGTTTTAGTTATACAAACCCAAGTTGTTTCTTTATTCTGTTCTATCAATTTAATCTTTATTCGCAATAGGACGTCATTACCTATTTAGCCAACTAATTATTATAGGAGCTACAAAAATTACAGTGAGTACCTAATATTGCTAGGTGCCTACTGTAACAATTTTAGATTCAACACTATTAACAATTTATCACAACAATTCCTACAAGTTTATATCTTTACAATATTAAGTACCTTAAATTAATTATATAGCTTTCAAGAATATTATCACACTATGTGAACAAAATATACTAACAAGTAGATCATGATTTTAGGAGACTAACAAAATTGGTTTTATAATTTTTGGACACCTACACAATTTTATATTAATTTTGCAATTTTATTCTGAAACTAAATTAACTAACTAGTTTTAGAAACTAAAGGGCCAGCGGCCAGATCGGCCCAATGGTCCAGCACGCGGACGGTGGCTACCGGCCAGCCCAGCAGCGCGGTAAGGCGTGACGGCCCAGGCGGGCGCGTGGCCAACGGCCCAGCGCGCGGGCGCGAACGGCGGCCTAGGCGCGAGCAACGAGCAGGCCGCAGGCAGCGGCCCAGCCAGCGACGCCAGACTGGCCCAGTAAGGCAGGAACGGCGCGAACGGCGAGTTCAGCCTAGCAACGGCGGGATCTAATCCAGCATGGGTGGACCGTTGGTCCATGCGCAGAAACGGGCCGGCCCTGGAGGGAAGGCTCCAGAGCAGAGCGTCGGCAGGGCGCCGACGGCGTGACTCTGGCCGCGCACAGCGGCGAAGCGCCGGGCCTAGCTCCACTCCAAAAGCGAACGTGCGGGGCTTGGATGGTCGAGGCAGAGCTGCTACTAGTCGTGCTTGGCATGGGTGCTCCGAGCTGAGCAGGCCACGGACACATCCACGGTGGCGTCCAAGGAAGGACTGCGCGCGGCGGCCGGCGACAAAAACGGCACGCATGTGCGCTCTTATGAACTAATGGCGTCTGATCCACGTCACAGCTCTCTATATCCTCCTCACGGTGCGAGGGATTCAAGGAATTGGAGGGATATACCTTATGTACGACGAATTTTGGACCGAAAGGGATACGGTCATGGCGACGGTGCTCCTGGCGCGGTGGCTACGTTGTAGCTGCGGCTGCTCGCGACAGGGTGTTCACCAAGGTGGGTCACGACGGCAGCACGGGTACTGGCAACGAAGATGGACCGGCGTTGCCGGGGCGGTGGCGCGATCACGACGGCCACGCGCGGCAGGGCGGCAGCACGGCGGACGACGGTGAGGGGAGGTGCGGGGCACTGACGGCTCCGGTGCGGGAGGTGCGGTAAGCTGCAGGAACGGCGTGGTAGTGGAGCACTACGGCACGGGTGCGGCTGCGACTTGGTAGGCTACGAGCGGTGAAGAGGAGACAAGGCAGAGCAGGAGCCGCGGTGAGTCGATGGAAACAGCCACGGTGCGGAGCGCAGTGGGGCCAGAGAGGGAGTGCGAGAGGGCGACGCTAGCAGGAGGGCTCCATGGCTCCGGACGGCCTGGCGCAGCCATGGCTGGGCGCTGCAGGACGTGGAGCGGCTATCGGTAGGAAGGAGCGGCGGCGCTGACCGAGGGCGCGCGCGCGAGGGACATCGGAAGAGGCAGCGGGACACGACGCACCTGGGAGGAGGAGCACACTCGGTTGAGCCTGGCTGGAACGCGTGGGAGGGTAGCGCCGTGGGGAAGCACGCGCGTGGTGCGCCTGGAGCGGCGGCGGGGGCTCCGGCGCGAGGCAACAGAGTGAGGGCGAGCTGGGGAGGGAGAGCAGAGCTATGGCGTTGGCTTCCTCAAGAAGCAGGGGTAGGAGGCAGCACGGAGGTGACCGGCCGGCTTGCCCGGTAGAGAAAACAGTGGAGCAAGGACAAGCAGCGGCAGAAGACAAGCAAGATCAGATTAGGGACAAGCAAGGTAGGCCGAGGCAGAGACGTGGGAATTCGTGAGTTGGAGCTTTGCTCGCCGGCCATGGAGACAGCAGAGGCAAGGGGCAACAGCACTTGCGGCCACGACCGGAAGGACTAGAGCGGACAGAGACAGTACAAGGCAAGCGCAAGGAGCAGTGCGGTTCACCACCAGCCTCATAACGCGGTTCAACTCGATCATGTGCTTGGACAGAGACTGGGCATTGCAGTAGCTAAAGGTTGGATGTCCGTATAGCTAAGCCTGATGAGTGGTAAGCATTGCATGCATGCACTGAAAACTTCACGTGAGCCACTACGCTTTTGTACAGCAGACGACACGTCAATCGCAGCGGCCGCAAGACGACGGACGGAGCAATGCAAAACGTGGCCAGCGCAGTACGTAGCGTGTCGTGCGTGTGTTTCGCCATTTACTTGCTAGAATCATTATCGGTCACTCCTAAAATATTTCTATGCACTGCGTAAATTAACTTGAGCGTTTATTTAATCCACGAAACTAAGTCACACAGGATTCGCTGATCGCCTCAAGTACGTTTAGATTAAAAATTCTGAGAAACTCGTTTCAAAAATTTAAGTTAGGCCTGCTAAACGAGCTCGTAACACCAGAATGTTACAACAATGGTCTTCTTGCACAAGTTGTGGCGGCATTGAATCCTGCCTTGCAGGAGCAACCAGGCAAAGAACTTCACTCTAGGGGGCGCCGAGCTTTTCCAAATGAAATCTATAGCTGGATTACGGAGCATCCTTGGGATTTGATTAGTCTGTAGACCCCAGAGGTGTCAAGCTTCCCATTGCCAAGACTAAAAGGGGAGAGACGTTGGTCTTCGGATTATATTCTACACAATAAACGAAATGACTTGTAAAATGTTTTCAACATGTATCAAGTTCCTGATCCAAGGTTTCCTTGAATTTCAAACACTGAGCTTTAATAAATCTACAATTGGAGTGAGAGGGTTTGTCAAACAAGGCCAGAGGAGGTGGTACAAGAGCGCAAATATGGTGAAGGAATAAAAGGAGGAACACCGGGGGTGAAGGAAGTCTCACCAAGCTCAGCAGCAAGTGCAGGGAGGAAGGATGTCTTATTGTGGTGGCAGCATGTTCTGATTAAGAGGTCACGAGGATCAATTTGGGCCGTTGGAGTTGAAGAGGTTAGAGGATCAAGTTGGAGAAGAGGTAGGTTTAGGGGGATGAAGTTAGAGAAGAGATAGTGTTGGGTATGAATTGAATTGAGTTATTTATTCGGTGTATTTGATACGGTTAGTCTATTTATCTTCAACGGTTAGATCATCGTAAAATTTAATTGTGAATGTTCTTTTCTTTCTTATAATTTTTTAGCCTTATTATGTTTGGTATCGATACTCTATTTGTTCACACAGCATCATAAATTCCGACAATTTTTTTCTATTAAATTAATCAACTGAGATGTGGGCATTGCTTAAATTTGGTTGACTGACTGATGTAACAAACCAAACATTCCCGTACCTTGGCTAGATACACATTTCTAGCCGTTTCGGAACATTTCGTGCGCAATCCTACATGGAGACCAGAAGACCGACACGTCAGCATCAGCTAGTCGATCGCTCCAGTTTAAAATGAAGCTGGTGGGTCTCCGTCTCCTTGTTCCAATCATCCATGTGTATGCATGCCGATCGCCGAAGACCAGTCAGTCTCCGGTCGGACCCCGCAATGGACACGGTCATCGGAGAAATTGCCCAGGCATTGCCTGATTGCGAGACCCGGTGACCATCCGGTCAAAGACCATGCGTGTGCGTGATCTCACGCTGCCTGTATCATCGCGATGACGGCTCCGTGACCTGCACCGAGCCAGCGGCAGTTCGGTCGGTCCGGTAGACTGGTGGCATCCTTTCCCCCCTCTGGGTATCCATCGGCGACGGCCAGAGGCCAATCCGCCGGCAGTCCGGCACCGGGCTCCACTGACTCCCATGCTTTAGTTCCTTCCATGCAGCTTCCTCCCCTCACTCTTTTCAACCTTTCCATACCGCTTTATCCCTCCCAGACAACCACGGGGTAAATTAAGAACAGCGCACAATTAGCAGGCACCGCAAGTTATTTCCTCGCATCTTTCTACCTCGCTCGCAGAGAGGAGCTAGTGTGCAGTGCGTGTAACAACAGCCCGAGCACGAAGCAGCTCGCCAACTGTGGGTTTTCTAGATCGACGGCATGGTGGTCTAGGGACTATAGGATCGATCGATGGCGTCGTCGGGCAGCGACGTGCCGGCGGCAAGGGCGGCCGTGGCGCGGAACGATCTGACCGAGGCGCGCGACGGCGTGGCGAGGCTCAGGAACTTCCTGCTGCAGCTGGACGACCAGAGCGCGGCGTGGGCGCAGCTGGAGATCGACGGCGTCCTGACCAAGCTGTCGAGCGCGATGTCGGCGTTGGATGTGAGCGCCGGGCCGGACGGTGCGAGGCCACAGCAGTCGGGGAGCTCGTGCGGGAACAAGAGGAAACAAAGTTCCAGCAAAAGGTGAGCAGCACCTCATAGAGTAATTCACTTCATGAGCTTGTACATGTCGTGTACTGTTTCTGACGACTAATTTCTCGTTCGTTCCACTTCGATCTGCCCATGCATCATATTTCAGCAGATCACAGCGTCCCTCTGACAAGAAGATCACAGCTACCCTGGAAGATGGCCACGTATGGCGGAAATATGGGCAGAAAGAGATTCAAGACTCACCCTACCCAAGGTACATACAAACTTCGTGCTCATGTTCAGTTTCACCGAGGATCGAACAGATCACGGACCCCGAACGTGTTTGCTTGCATGCGCGAGCGTGCAGGAGCTACTACAGGTGCACGCACAAGTCAGACCAGGGCTGCAGCGCCAAGAGGCAGGTCCAGCGCTGCGAGACGGACACGTCCAAGTACGTCGTCACCTACTACGGCGAGCACACGTGCCGGGACCCCTCGACGATCCCGCTCATCGACCACGCCGCCGGCGCCCTTGCCGAGCTCGACCATGCCAACAACCTCATCAGCTTCGGCCCCAGCAGCACCAACAACGACGCAAACGCAGCAGCCGCGGCCAGCAACGGCGCCGGCGCCTCTTCTTCGCAGTACCTGCAGGCGATGGGCGGGAGCGCTGCTGCTGATCAGCTGTCCACGTCGTGGTGCACCAGCGACGACGTGTTCAGCTCGTCGGCCGGCTCGTTCATGCAGGTGGACGAGCTGATCGGCGCCGTCGTGGGCTCGGCCGGGGTGACGTCGGCGGCGCCGGACCGTGGCGTGGCAAGCGGCGGCAGAGTAACTGCCAGCTTCCCGCCTTCTCCGAACAGCCTCGGCTTCGTGGTGGGATCGCTCGGGAGCATTGGCGGCGGCGAAGACGACGATATGTTTAGACTGGATCCTTAGTAAGGAGCTGAGCTAGGGGCGGCATTGCCCGTGAAACGCACGCACCTGTGATTCGGCGTGAACCATGGCTTGTAAAGCACAATAAGGCCTGGCACCGGCATGTACATACACTTGTGCCATCTTGACGAGATCCCTTCTCTTCTTTCTCTATAGCAGCCTAGCAAGGGGGAGGGAGAACATGATGTGTCACGTCT
This sequence comes from Miscanthus floridulus, assembly GCF_019320115.1. NCBI lineage: Eukaryota > Viridiplantae > Streptophyta > Magnoliopsida > Poales > Poaceae > Miscanthus > Miscanthus floridulus. The sequence goes on along the minus strand of NC_089580.1, from coordinate 158,534,814 downwards.
TGAAGTCTTGAAGAAGAGACATTGTCAGCAGAAGTGAGAAAATACATATACAGTATGTCTAGTTTTCTGCTTCATATATAAACCGGCTTAGATCCTTACGAAGTCCGAACCTACATCACGATGACGCCATGACCGAACTCTCTGTTGATTTAGGTATTGTAATAAAAGAGCAGGATTAGCTTACCCATAGTTGTGCAAAGTTTCTTAAAAGACAAAGTTTCTGCAAGTATGTTTTTCGATGAACATGCAGTTTGTATACTGTTTGCGGTTGAGAAGATGCACCCGTAAAACAATTCTGGCGGCGATGAGGTTTCAGACGAAGAGGTTGGAATGAACATGACAATGTGGTTTGACGCCGTAGCAATATATATAATGCAATGCGATTCCCTTCCCTGATGCGCGCGGCGCTAAGGTTACTAGTGCACACGCACCTGCTCCGCCCCGCGCGTCCCTATTCTTCTTCTTCCCCGGCGAACCCGTCCCCGCCCACCTCGACCACCGCCGAGGCCATCGGCGACCTCCCGCCTGCCGCTCACCCCCGCCGGACGAACCCGCCCTTCCCTATTCCCAATCAGGGAGCTCGCCAGTGACTCCTCGCCCCTGCCGCCATCACCGCCCATCCGTATGTCCTCTGCTGCCGTCGCCTCGCTCATCGCCCTGACCCGGGCCCCTTCTTTTAAGGCCACTAGCCATAGATGGTCACAAAAGTGAAACCCTGACCACCGCCACCGCGACGACCTCGTCGTTGGCCGTTTCGCCCACCACCTGCTCGCTGCCCTCACTTCGTCCCCTTCTTCCCCCAGTATCGGTGACGTGTGCACTGCTAATCTTATCAGTGCATGCGCGCCCGATAAGATTTGGGTACATCATGGCCGTCAGCATTGTACTGTGTTTCTGGTAAGAAAAGGCACGAATTATTTTTATTTTTCATTTACCAATAATATGATAAAATATGCCTCTATTTCAAAAAGGAAACACAAACATAGGTTCTTGTGGCAATCTCAAATGGAGTATATCACTCTTTTTTGCTGGTTCAATTATGTAGAAGTATCTTGTTCAGTAGAAGGGAAATATCTGACGTGGCGTCCATGCTGGCATGTGGACAGGCGCATCTAATTAGAGGATCTATCACCTTCTCAACACCCTTTTATATTCAGAAATGCTATACAAAACACATGTATTTTAGCAAAAAAAACACAAAGATTTTTTTGTATCTCTCTCCCTCTCTCTTTCTCACCGGTGACCACCGGCACCGGCGACCACAACCGGCGAGCTCGCCCCGACGGCGGCGGCGGATCTGTGATTTGTTATTCCATAGAAAAAAAAAATTGTGATCTGTGATCTGTGGAGGCTGGAGGTAGAAGAAGGGTGTAGACTGTTGGATCTTAATCCTATGGTGTAAAAAAATTCATGTGTTAAAACTGCACAAAACACATAGTTGTGTAGTAGACAGACTCTTTATATTTTGTCCAACCATGGAGCAATATCTCCCTACTGCACGTCATACAGCCGTCTAGCTGCTTTTTTCGAACTGACGGTTAACCCCATTTCCATTACCAAGATAACGGAAATACAATGTTCAGCGTAGCAGAAGAGATACAACCATAAACAGGGGATATCTAAGAGAACCAACTAGACTTAGGCTGTGTTTGGCATTGCTCCCAGGGGCTCCGGCTCCTCCGTGAATCACTATAGCAGTACTGTAGCACAGCGCCGTTTTGGATTTCGAGGCAGAAAATGAACTGAGAAGAGGAGGAGCCGGTGGAGCCACGTTTTCGAGCTTCTCCGGCTCCGTGCTACAGTACTGCTGCGGTGTCGGAGCCAGAGCCAGGAGAAGCCCCTCCAAACGGGCTCTACTACCTCTGACCAACTAACATGATAGATATCAAGTAACCGATAACCCAGAACCAAAAGGAAGATGCCCGCAGCAGTATCAGACAAGCCGAACGTTACACCGACCCAAGAAACAACATAAGACGGTTACGAAGAGAAAAACACCACCAGCAACATTCCAAAAGCCAGACAACCGCTACCCAAAACCAAGGTTCATTTCATCAGAACTGAGATGGTTCAACCATCCTGGTGATCTTCATCAGACTCCATCAGCGAGAGTTGGCCCTCCCTCCTTGGTTTCTTGTTCAACAGACTGGTGGCGATCCGTAGCATCGTTTTGACTCCCTCCTCCAGAGCTTCTCTATCCATCCCTGCATATAGCCCTTTCCAGTAACTCATTAGGGCACAAGCATGACATACTATAGAGACCGGGTTAAGTATCAGTTTGCCCTCAAAGCACAATTTATTCCTGGCCTTCCATATCGCCCAACATATAGCAGCGATTCCTAGAGTATGAAACTTTTTCCCAAAGGGTAACCATCTCTCACACCACTCCCAACATTGATTCAGTGATCTGGGAACATTGTTTGCCCCAAAGCATACAGCTACTGTGGCCCACACCACCTTCGCCGTACTACACTGAAATAGGAGATGACCAACAGTCTCAGGCTGAGAACAGAAGTAGCAAGAGGGATCCCCAGGCCATTTCCTTTTTATCATATTATCCTTGTTCAAAATAGCATTATTTATTGCCATCCACAGAAAGATTTTCAGTTTCTCTGGAATCTTGCTCTTCTAGTTCATTTTCAGCCCGTTCATTGGTTGTTTTTTAGGCTGATAAGCCCGGCTGGTACTGGTTTGTTGTGAAAGAAAAATACTGTACCATGACTGAAAAGTCCTGGCTGAAACCAACAAGCGAACATGTTGTTTGTGATATCTGCCAGACTCATTTATGTTAGTTGATCTCCACCGGTCTATTGGGCCCTTGCCTCTGCGCCCTGATCGGGGGCGTCCAACCCTAATAGGTTGGTGAGCCCCTGTCGCACAGCACATATAAAGATAGGTGGGGATCACGGCTCGAGTCACGAGGTTGGTCTGAGCCGCCATGATCCCACCGATAGAAACCCTAATCCGATCTACAGTGTGCTGCCAGCGATGGGATGCCCCACCACACCGCCGTCGCCTCTGCAGGGTCACCACCGTTGCCACTGGACATCCACGGCATCGCCACCACGAGGCCTACAACACCACAGTACCGGCGTTTACGCCGGAGCTGCTACGACACCGGTGGCCATGTACCAAAGGGTGACCCATACGAAGGTACACCAATTGTTTTTCCCCATCCAGTAGAGGCTCTACCCCAATCTATGGTCTAGAGGTCCACTGTGAATTTCTAACAATTTACAGTAAGAGCATTGTAAACTGATTTGACAGAAAAGGGGCCCTTCTTACCAAACTTCCAAGCAATCGTATCATCTCTTACTCCTAGACTTATATTAGAAGTATCAAGCAGAATTTGTTCCCAGTTGTCTCTCTAAATATCAACCAGCCATCTAGTGAAGGTTATAGCAGATGGCTTCATTTTCATTTTTTCTACAGTTATATTTTGCTTAGAACACATGGCAAAAAGGTCAGGAAATAACTGAATCAATGATTTATCATACAACCATTTATCATGCCAAAACAGCGTTTTCCGTCCATTCCCAACAATGATTTTCCTGCCCTGCAGGTAAACATCTCTAACTTTTAACAAGTCAGTCCAAATAGCAGAATCTGTCTGCCTGTGCTTCTTAACAAAATTTACATTTAGTCCTCTGGTAGAAGTAAACTCATCTTTAGACCCTGGAGATCGACGTCGAGATCTGTGGCGCCAAGGTCGGCGTCGAGATCTGTGGCGCCGACCTCGGTGCCGAGCATCTGCGCAGGGCCATGAGACGTGATGAGCATGATGAGAGGTGGAGTGGCGTGGGTGGCGGCACCTCCTGTCCTGTGCTGTCGTAGTGTCGTTCCTGCCCACTTTGCGGGACCCATCGGGAGGGTTGCGTCGTGGTTCACAAGGCGGGCTAGGCCAGGGGGCCAGGTTGTGTGCAGACACCGTGGCCACACCGGGCGCGGGCACCACCGATTTCGGTCTGGCCATGGGTATGGCATGTGGCTGCGTTCGTGTGCATGCCTTGGCCAACGAGCACATGGTCGCATACAGGCGAGCGACGCCGCGGCGTCAATGCCGTTGAAAGGTAAGAGAACAAATTCACATATGTGCTTACAGCTTTTGTGTGTCCAGACTCCAGATGCTCTTGTTCGGCATGGTCTGGGACAGGAACATGACGAAAAACGTGGCTGATTCCAACGAGCATCCTCTCATCAGCGAGGATGGAGACCGGCGGCCTCCTGTTCTTCCTCATTCTGCTTTCCTTCGCTGTAACTTCTCCGGCGATCAAACTGCTTGTCGGTCTTTCTTCTCAGGGAAGAACAACCTGCGTGATAAGGTGTTAAAAGTAGAGAGAGCAAGACGGATCGAACCATGCTTTTAGAGAGTGTTCGGCTAGACTGAATTTCGACTTGTTCGTTTTATTTTTCTAGTTGGAGCAGTATTTTTTAGCTTGTTCGATTTGTTTTTCTAGTTGGAGCAGTATTTTTTTCTCACAACATACAATGGTTTTCCGCAACACTTCACCAATGTTATAATAACCTACGACAAGACAGGACAGGAGGTGTCCGGTGGCTTTTATCGGGTCACGCATTGTTGCTGCGTGCTGAGGGGATAGTGCCAGGCTACAGCAACAGTACTCACCACTGACAACTGGCCCCCTGGCCCGACCTGCCTTGCGAACCGCGACGCAACCCTCCCCGTGGGTCTCGCAAAGCGGGCAGGAACGATAGGATAGGACAGGACAGGAGGTGCTGCCACCCACACCACTCCACCTCTCACCATGCTCGTCACGTCCCATCGTACTGCCGCAGACGTCCATGCTCGGCGCCGAGGTCGGCGCCACATATCTTAGCGTCGAACTCGACGTTCACTTAGGATCTCGGTCAGAGACCTCAGCGTTAACATATGTGGCGTCGAGACGTGTTACCTCGACGTCATGAGTCCTGGCGCCGACCTCATGATCTAAAGATAAGTTTACTGTTGTCAGGGGGCCAAATGTAAATTTTCTTCAGAAAAGAGGCCAAATAGTAAAAAAAAATTAGGTCTAGTTGGTAGCTTTATGCAATATTTGTTCTAATAATTTTTCCGTACTGACAGCTTGCCTTGTTTTGTGTTGGTACCCTCATTTTTTTTAAGTAAATACACCTAGTTGACCGCAATTCATGTTTTATGGCTTTTTGGAATGTATTTGCGTGCAAGACTGGCACACAGTGGCAAACATGCATGTGCTTTTTGATCGCGCTGCTGGTCGCGCGGGGACTTTGGGTGGTACGCGGTGCTGCTCGGTCACGAGGGTCTGGGGTCGCGGGTTCTCCTTGTACGCGACCCGTCGCGCTTTATCCTCCTCCATATGGAATAGAAGCGCAACAATGGACCAAACGATAAACAATTCACCGTCTGGGACTGTAGCTAGTGAGAAGCTCCGTTCGGTTCTCCCAGACAGCATGGATCTCCTGTGCGACTGCACGTTGGCGACTGGCGAGACCGATGAGGCGGCAACCGGCAATACGAGTGAGTCTGAAAAGACGGGGCGAACAATGGTGTCTGTGGGGGCATGTTGCGGTGGCTGGCGCCGCGTCGCTGACGACAGGAGGAGCCTACTCCTAGACGGGACTGGCACGCTTGCAGCCGTGCCAGGCCGGTGCACTGCATCAGTGCGTGTGCGTAGAACCACCTGGAGCTGGAGGCCTGAAGGCGCCTGTCGGCCTGTGTGATTCGTGCAATGGAGCCACGGACCACGGTGAGTGCCGTGCTGTTTGCGTGCCCGCGTGCGGTGCCCTCGTTCCTACGGCCCATGGCCCGTCATGTGGGCATGCCCTAGCCCTGGGTGGCGCTCAGGCCCAAGGCATTCATACTACGCGTATTGTGGGCCTGTTTGGTTTGGTGCGTAGAGAATCTGGTCGGGCTCACAGTGTCATCAGGCGTTGGATTTTGAAGGCCTAGAGCTGAGATCGCCTGCCTGGCCAGAACGCCTGCGGGGGTTGAAACCAAACAGACTCTCTGTGGTCCACTCCTGCGTTCGAGGCTCGTACCTCAGCGCCCCCCCCACCCAAAAAAAAACGCACGGCCGCACCAATAACATCAAGGTGATCTCCACTTTTTTCCTCCTATATTACTAGCACATGGGTTTAAGCACGACCGCTCAATTGGACAACAAATAAGACCCAAATGAAGCTTGAGGAGCCAATTCTGTTTTTTGAAAGTACGAAGGGCCAGGATACAACCTCACTAATTTACTTATTAAGAACCATATGTACACTTTACTCTTTCATTAAAGTATAAGAACTCAATTTTGTTCTCATAAAACACTCAAGGTCCCCTTATGTCAGAGCATCTCTATCAGATCTCCTATTTCTTCTTTCCTATAATTAGTTGCAGGAGATCTCTCAAAAGTTACTTTAGCATAGGAGAGACTTTTGCTCCAACAGATTGCCAATACCTCATCTTGATTTAGGAGAGAGAGAGGGGTCTCCCCTTCCTTTAGGATAGAAGGTGGTAGATTTAGGAGATCTTTTGAAGAATATAGGGGTAGGAGATTTGTTTCAACCGCTATATTTCCTATTTAAGGGACAGGGGAGAGTATAAGAGATCTGGTGAAGATGTTCTAACCCATTATAAAACCGGATCATTACATTTCACATCTCTCGCCAATCCTCCCGGACAATTCCCCTACTTCACTAGTTTAGGCGAGTATCCATATACGACAGAGTCTCCATTAACGAAGGCCACTCAAGTTGAGAAGTTGTGCACGTGCTCTGCATGACACACCAAGAAATGGTAGGTGATATTCGTCAGACCGAATGAACACCACTTTACGACCCGTTTGGCTTACCTTATAATCTGCACTATTTAGTTTATTTTTCAGTCGGAACCATATTTTTTTCACACAACAATTCAGCCAGAACAGTGTTTTTCAGCCAATTCAGCCAAGTTTCAGCAAGCCGAACGGGGCCTACCTTTATGTTGTATAGATCTCCACGGATGTTATCGAGATTGACATTGATATCAACAGATTCGTCAACTTCGTCACTCGTTCACCACATCCACATGAGCACACGGATCGACTGCTTGCTTTTTTGTGTGCCACGACGTCAATAGCATCATGGAAAATAATCAAAATATACTAGAGCTCTCTGACAAAAAGACAACACGTGCTTATCGATTTCACGGTGAGCCGACGACGATATAGATTGACAAAGAGAGCAAGTGCGACGTGAAGCTGTTCCGGTTTGGCAAAAAAACAGTCAGACACAAATGCAGCATGTTGACAAAAAACGGACATGCATTAGCGGGTTAAACGGGCTTGCTGTGACCATACTTTGCTACAGTATAGATAGACTTTCTTTCTTAGAAGAGAAATGAATTGTATTAAATTATTAAGAGAACAATTACATCTCTATTTACAATCAAATTTTTGGACAATAAAAAAAGATGCACTAGAGCAAATTCAGAGCTGCCTAGTGACATTCTTCACCTCCAATTCATGCGCCTGTTCGTTTGGCTATGGCTTGTCGTAAACGATCATAAATTTTCAGTCAGAACAGTATTTTTCTCTCACACAAACCAGTCAGCAGTACTTCTTCACGAACCAGCAACGATACGAACCAGCCAACCGAACAGGCTGGTTCTTGATGATAGCCTAGTCACGCACTAGAACAGAGTAAGTTTGGCGACGAGAAATATTCTGGATTCTGGCTTTTGTACTAGTCCAGAGAAACATCTAAAATCTTGTTTCTTTTGATTCTAGTTCTAGTTTCAAGAATCGAGGTAGCCAAACGATTCCATGAAATAATTTTAGAGAAACGTTTTTGAAGAAAATCTAGATCCGAAACATTTTCATTCCACATCAATAATTATTAAATACTTCATTACATTATTTATATTGAATAAAGAACACAACGTAGAGTAAATAATGAATTTGTTTGAGCCTAAATTATTGGTGCCAAAATTCGCGGGTAATAACAATGTTTAGCGCAGTTAAAATGTTATTAGAAACAACAACAGAACAATTAGCAATATCGTAACGACATCCTATGAAAAAAAAATATCTATACCATACTGGCTCTTTAGAACCATGAAAAGAACACGTTCCAAATTAATTTTGTTGTCACTATATATTTGCCGTATGTGCAAATGCACGATGCTATCTCTTTCCTTGTGGGGGTAGAGGCAGAGGACGAGGCGATGAGCATCTATCCGGTCCGGCATCGAAGAATGGACCACGGAGATTGCAAAGTTGCAAAATAACTGAAAATCGGGGCGTGTTTCATGCGGCACGGCTGCACGTCCGCATCATCGGCTAAATAAATTTATCTGCATCTCATTGATGGAGGTGCAGTAGGATACTCCAACAGCGACCGATTCTTACCAATACAGTTGACGAGATATTGAAAGGAAATTTAACAACGGTAGCAGGTCTTGATGACTCGATGTCGATGCGACGATAGTAAATTTTTAACTAAACAGTATTTTTCTCTCTTATCAAATCAGCCAACAATAATAATCCACGATCGTATACGATCGTTTCGACCCAGTTGAACAGGCTGACTATTAGTATGGAACTCCAGAGGTTGTTCTACTTCCCCGTGAAGCAAAGGTGCTATAAATTACTTCGGTAAGACTATCTTCAACAACATTGTCGGGTAGCATAAAACGGGATACCCCAAACATACACCAAAAGAGTCACTTAAGTCCCATCAACAACGAAGTAAGAAGGTAAGCCATGGGTTCATCGCCGGCCCCGTCCGAGCCCACTGGCTCTCCGCCTCGCCCGAGGCCTCGCACGGGAGGTCTCGACGCCCTGACGAAATCTCCGCCTCGTGCGAGGCGTCTCGCGGAAGGCCTCGGCAAGGAGCTAAATCTCCGTATCGCCCGAGGCCCCGTGCGTACAGCCTTGAATGAGACAACTATCCTCCGTATCGCTCGAGGCTGGCCGACAACAACCCGTCGCTCCCGCCTCGACCGGTCTTCCCGACAGCACGTCACGTCCTGTTAATACGTCAACCACTCCCGCAATCTCAGCCGGACGGCGGCTCGACACCACGGAGTGGCCGACGGGACAAGAAGTCGCATCAGCGCCATACCGGCTGAGACAGGGCACGGCGGGGGTTACCGGCCACTGTATTCTGGCGCTGTGCCCACGATCAGCGCCCGCACTACACTATGCCCCGCGATCCCCGCCCCGAAGACGACGCGGCATGAGAAGCCTGGCCCGGGTCATCATCGCCTCCGAACCAGCGCACCAGAACGACCGCTCCCTTCGAGCCTCGGCACCCTACGACAGGGCCTCGGCCATCTCGAGATTCGCATCTGCCGAGACCCCCACCATGGTTCAGCCTCGGCACCAACCAAGCCTCGACCTCGCGCGCAGTCGATCCACGGCGATCCACACGCTGGCCGCCACGCCCGCCCCGAGGCAACCCTGGAGCTCCCATGACGCACAGGATCAATGTGACCAGCACGTCGCCACAGCGCTCTAGGGATGGACCATTCCAACGACTACACCGCCACAGGAATAGGCTACAGGGCTCGGACACGCCGCCTCTGTTCACACGACGCCGTATAGTTAGCACATGTACTACCTTTGTCCTCCCTTCAAACTATAAAAGGAAAGGACTTGGGCCATTTCGGGGGGACGGAGGCACTCACGAAGAACAACACCCTGTAACACGCACACTTCCCTGCCGCCTGAGAGCAACGTCTCGAGCAGCCCACATCACTCCCCGCCGAGACGTAGGACTAGCTCCCTCTCTCACCGTGCTTATAACCCCCTACTACAAGCACTTTGGTGTAAGGAATACAAGATCGATCTCTTAGACTAGACGTAGGACACCAATTGTCTGAACCAGTATAAACCTTGTGTCTCCTTGCATCACCATCCGGGATTGGGAACATGCAGCATAAATTCACTAGTTGGTTGAGGATCCTCCGGTCCAAAACACCGACAGTTGGCGCGCCAGATAGGGGCGTCTGCGTGTCAGTTTCATCATCCCAATAAGTTCCGGATGGCAGACCCTGTACGACCACTGCGTCTCGGCACGGTGGTCTGGTTTGGGAGCCTGAAGTTCATGTCTCTAGGGCATGAGTACGATATGGTACTTCTCACACCCCGAGCCCCGCCTGCCGACAACGACGTCATGCACCGGCAGCCTAGGCGCAGGCGACGTCTAGGCGGCTGCTCTCACCGCGCTCACCGAGCACGATGCGAGCAGGATCACCCCGATGCTACGTGAACCTAGGGTGACTCGCCGCTCACCGACGGTATACCACGACCAACTATTGGCGCAAGGTCCCTGGTTGGGGACCTGTCTAGCCTGAGCCTGGACAAGGGACAAACGTCGGTGGCACCCGGCGACGCACCGACATCAAGCTCCGCTCCACCACTCTCTGAGGAGCCAACCCCACCAGAGCAGAGCCTGGCGATGGCACCTTCTCCATACCCCTTTGGGTTGAGAAATGCCGCCGCCTCTTATGCTTACGTCTACGCATCCGCTCACGCGGATCTCTCGGAGCGCCGCCAGTGCTTCGCTTTCGACTTCGACACCACCGCGTCGACCCACACCCATGCCGACTCCTCGGAGGAGGACGGGGCATGGGCCAGAGCGGATTTCTCCAACCTCCATAACAGTGAAACCATGCATCGCTTCTTGGCCGCAAGCGACTATTGCTTTGGCTACTTCGATTCTGATGATGAAGGTACTTACAATCCCTCTCGTGAGTGCTTCCACGTCGGACTTCGGATGCCAAGCACGGGCGACGAGGACGAGGGGGTAGCCAACCGCACTCCGCTTCATCAGGGAACGGGCAATGCCATGCCTTCACGCATTGTCCCACCGGCAGCACGGAACGAGAACCTTGCCCTCGGACAATTTCGACGCTCGGACCTCGAGAAGCTTCGTGAGCTTTAGGCCAAGGTTGAGCAAGATCGGCTCCTTCTGCAACAACTCCGAAACACTCTCGAGCGGGAGCAGCAGGGCTGCGGTGACGGTGGAGGAGCCCGGCGATGGGCTCGCGACGTACACCACCGCATCAACGACGACGAAGGGGACGATCGTCCCCTAATCTTCAATCACGCTAGCCAGAATGTCGTGGCTGCGGCGATGCTAGTGCGCGCGATGGCCGAGCCCTCTACCATGGAAGGGCGACGGGTTCATGGTGAGCTCCGGGATCTCCTCAAGACCGCCGCGGTGCAGCAGGCAGAGAGTTCCGCCTCTCGGTGGCGCGAAGCTGTCTCAGACCTCCCCTCAGCACCACATCGATAGAATAGGGAGGCCTCGGTTCGTCCCAAACCCGCTCGAGCGCCGATAATCAACAGGGTCCCCTCGGTCCATGACCGCCTCGACAACCGACGCGAGGCACAGGGTGACCACGAGGTGGTCGGCCGATGACGACGCCACGATAGTGAGGGGCCCACCCGAGGCTACCATCCGCATCGGTTCAGCCGCTACGACAGTGGGGAGGACCGCAGTCCTTCTCCCGAACCGCCCGGCCCCTAAGTCTTTAGCAGAGCCATCCGCAATGCTTAGTTTCTAGCCTAGTTTCGCCAGCCAACCAACCTCACAAAGTATAGCGGCGAGACCAACCCCAAGCTCTGGCTCACCGATTACCGCCTGGCTTGTCAGCTAGGCGATGCGGACAATGACCTGCTCATCATCCGCAACCTCCCCTTGCTCTTGTTAGACTCGACGTGAGCCTAGCTCGAGCACCTTCCTCCCTCTCAGATCCATGACTGGCGTGACTTGGTTAGGATCTTCGTCGGGAATTTCCAAGGCACATACGTGCGCCCTGGAAACTCCTGGGACCTTAAGAGCTGTCGCTAGAAACCAGACGAGTATCTCCGAGACTTCATCCGGCGCTTCTCTAAATAGTGCACCGAGTTTCCCAGCGTCGGCGATTCAGAAATCATCCAGGCTTTCCTCTCTGGCACCACCTACTGAGACTTGGTTCGAGAATTAGGCCGAAACGTGCCGCGCTCGGCTGCCGCGCTCCTCGACATCGCCACCAACTTCGCCTTGGGCAAAGAGGCTGTAGGGGCCATCTTCCCCGAGAACAACGCCAAGGGGAAGTGGAGGGATGAGGCCCTCGAGGCCTCGGTTCCCCACTTGCCCAAAAGAAAGAAAAAGGATCACCAGGGGAAGCGGGCCGTCCTCGAGGCCAATCTAGTCGCGGCCGCAGAACGCAAGAATCCCCAAGGCCCTAGAGGCCCTAGGCCTTTCGACGACATGCTTAAGAAACCATGCCCTTACCACCAAGGCCTGGTAAAGCACGCCCTTGAGGATTGCTCCATGCTGTGGCATTACTACGCCAGGCTCGGGCTCCCCGACGATGACGCCAAGCAGAAGGGCACCGGTGACTGGGACGATGACAAGGACAACGGATTCCCTGAGGTACACAATGCCTTCATGATCTTCGGCGGACCCTCGGCGTGCCTTACGGCGCAGCAGCGAAAGAGGGAACGCCGAGAGGTCTTCTCGGTCAAGGTGGCCACTCCCCGGTACCTCGACTAGTCTTGGGAGGCGATCACCTTTGATCGAGATGACCACCCCAACCATGTTCCAAATCCTGGGCAGTACCCACTTGTTGTCGACCCGATTATCGGCAACACCTGACTCTCCAAGGTGTTGATGGACGGAGGCAGCGGCCTCAATATCCTCTACGCCAACACCCTGGAGCTCTTGGAGATTGACCGGTCGAGGCTCTAAGGCAACACCGCACCTTTCCACAGCATCATGCCGAGGAAACACACGTGACCCCTTGGGCACATCGACCTTCCCATCTGCTTCGGAACCCCCTCCAACTACCGCAAGGAGGTTCTTACCTTCAAGGTGGTCGGATTCGGGGGAACCTACCACACCATCCTGGGGCAGCCATGCTACGCCAAGTTCATGGTAGTCCCCAACTATACCTACCTCAAGCTCAAGATGCCAGGCCCCAGCGGTATCATCACGATTGAGTCCACGTACGAACATGCATACGACTGCGACGTCGAGTGCGTCGAGTACGCCGAGGCTCTCGTGGAGGCCGAGACCCTCATCGCCAGCCTTGACCAACTCAGTGGTGAGGCACCAGACTCCAAGCATCGTGCAGGGGTGTTCGAGCCTGCGGAGGCCATCAAGCTCATCCCGGTCGACCCCGCCTGCCCCGATGACCAGGCGCTGAGAATCAGCGCCACCCTCGACATCAAATAGGAAGTCATGCTCGTCGACTTCCTCCGTGCGAATGCCGACATATTCACATTGAGTCCCTCGGACATGCCGGGCATACCGAGGGAGGTCGCCGAGCACGCCTTGGACATCTGGGCCGGCTCTAGACCGGTGAAGCAATGCCTGCGCTGATTCGACGAGGAAAAGCGTAGGGCCATCGGTGAGGAAGTGCAGAAACTCTTTGCGGCTGGGTTCATCAAGGAAGTGTCCCACCCAGAGTGGTTGGCTAACCCCGTGTTAGTTAGGAAGAAAAATGGGAAATGGAGGATGTGTGTATACTACACCGGTTTGAATAAAGCCTGTCCAAAAGTCCCCTTCCCATTACCCCGAATCGATCAGATCGTTGATTCCACTGCGGTGTGCGAGACCCTGTCTTTCCTTGATGCGTATTCTGGTTACCATCAAATCAAGATGAAAGAGTCCGACTAGCTCGCGACTTCGTTCATCACCCCATTCGGCATGTACTGCTACATGACTATGCCTTTCAGCCTTAGAAACGTGGGGGCCACATACCAGTGGTGCCTGACCTAGGTCTTTGGCAACCACCTTGGGCGAACCGTCGAGGCCTATGTGGATGACATCGTGGTCAAGTCCAGAAAGGCCGAAGATCTCGTCAACGACTTGGAGATAGCCTTCAAATGCCTTAGAGAGAAGGGCATCAAGCTCAATCCCGAGAAGTGTGTGTTTGGGGTCCCCCGAGGCATGCTCTTGGGATTCATAGTCTCGGAGCGCGGCATCGAAGCCAACCCAGAGAAGGTCTTGGCTGTAACTAGCATGGGACCAATCAGAGACCTCAAGGGAGTATAGAGGGTCATGGGATGCCTTGCGGCCCTGAGCCGCTTCATCTCACGCCTCGGCAAAAAAGGCTTGCCTCTGTATCGCCTCTTAAGAAAATCCGAATGCTTTTTCTGGACCCCCGAGGCCGAAGAAGCCCTCGCCAAGCTTAAAGCACTGCTCACTAATCCTCCTATCCTGGTACCCCTGGCCAGGGATGAGGCCCTCTTACTCTACGTCGCCGCAACAACCCAAGTGGTCAGTGCTGCCATAGTAGTAGAAAGACTGGAAGAAGGGCATGCTCTACCCACCCAACGACCTATTTACTTCATCAGCGAGGTGCTCTCCAAGACCAAAATACGCTACCCCCACATCCAGAAGCTGGTCTACGCTGTAGTCCTAGCCCGGCGCAAGCTGTGTCACTACTTCGAGTCCCACCTAGTGACTGTGGTATCGTCTTTCCCCTTGGGAGAGATAGTCCACAACCGAGAAGCCTCAGGCAGGATAGCCAAGTGGGCTATCGAGCTTATGGGGGAAGCCTTGACTTTTGTGCCTCGAAAAGTGATTAAGTCTCAGGTCTTGGCCAATTTTGTGGCTGAGTGGACCAACACCCAATTACCACCTGCTCAAGTCTAGACAGAATGCTGGACCATGTACTTCGATAGGTCTCTGATGAAGACCAAGGCAGGCGTGGGTCTCCTCTTCATCTCACCCCTCGAAGTACACATGCGCTACATGGTGCGGCTCCACTTCGCCGCCTCCAACAACGCAGCCGAGTACGAGGCCCTCGTCAATGGCTTGCAGATCGCCATCGAACTTGGGGTACGACGTCTCGACGTCCGGGACAACTCATAGCTCGTCGTCGATCAAGTCATGAGGGAGTCAAACTGCCTCGACCCCAAAATGGAGGCTTACTGCAGGTTGGTACGTCGCCTAGAAGACAAGTTCGATGATCTCGAACTAAACCACATCACATGGAAGTACAACGAGGCCGCCGACGAACTAGCAAAGATGGCCTCGGCACGGGCTCCGGTCCCCCAAACATCTTTGCCAGGGACCTCTACAAACCTTCCATTGACTACACCTTGGTAGCAGAGGAGGGCCCATCTGTCGAACCCATAATGGGGCTCGGCGCCCCCTCTACTGCTGAGACTCTCTAGACCAAGCCCGAGGTCATGGAAGTCAGCACCGAGCCTCCCCAAATCGACCAAGACGCTGATTGGCGAATCCCGTTCCTTGATTGGCTTGATCGGGGGGAGCTTCCTATTGACAGGATCGAAGCCCGATGGCTTGCGTGCCGAGCCAAGACTTATGTCCTCTGCAATGACGAATTGTATAGGTGAAGTCCCTCCGGTGTCCTCCAACGATGCATCACCACCGAGGTAGGCCGAGCCCTGCTTTGGGACTTGCACGTAGGGGCCTGCGAGCACCATGCGGCGCCTCGGACGCTCATGGGAAACGCTTTCCATCAAGGGTTCTATTGGCCGACGGCGGTCGCCGACGCCACCAAGCTAGTATGCTCCTACGAAGGATGCCAGTACTATGCTCGGCAGACACATCTCCCAGCCCTGGCCCTCCAAACCATCCCCATCACATGGTCGTTCACCGTGTGGGGGCTCGACATGGTCGGGCCTCTGCAAAAGGCCCCCGAGGGCTACACCCATCTACTGGTATCAATCAACAAGTTCTCCAAATTGATCAAGGCTCGTCCAATCAATCGAATCAAATCCGAGCAAGCAGTGTTGTTCTTCACCGACATTATCCATAGGTTTGGGGTCCCTAACACCATCATCACCGACAACGGGACATAGTTCACCGGCAAAAAATTCTTGATGTTTTGCGACGACCACCACATCCGTGTGGCCTGGTTGGCCATAGGACACCCAAGGACCAACAGCCAAGTAGAATGTGCCAACGGCATGATCCTACAAGGCCTCAAGCCTAGAATTTACAACCGATTGAAGAAGTTTGGCAAGAAATGGCTCGCCGAACTCCCATCGGTCATCTAGAGCCTGAGGAACACCCCAAGCCGAGCCATGGGGTTCACGCCTTTCTTCTTGGTCTATGGGGCCAAGGCCATCCTCCCCACTGACTTGGAATACGGTTCCCCAAGGCTACAGGCCTATAACAAATGAAGCAACCGCACCACTCGAGAGGACACCCTCGACCAACTAGAGGAAGCCCGAGACATCGTGCTGCTGCACTCGGCTAAATACCAGCAGACCCTATGATGCTATCAGGCCCGGCGCGTCTGAGGCTGAGACTTGAAGGTAGGCGACCTGGTATTGAGGCTAGCATAGAGCAACAAGGGCCGCCACAAGCTAACCCCACCATGGGAAGGACCGTACATCATCGCCCAAGTGCTGAAGCTCGGGACCTACAAGCTAGCCAACGAAAAGGGTGAAATCTTCACCAACGCTTGGAACATAGAACAGCTACGTCGCTTTTATCCTTAAAATTCCAAGCATTGTATATATTGTTTCTCGAAATACAATTGAAACCCATTTTTTAGTTATTCTAATTTTTTGAGAAATTCCCTGAGCCTATCGTTGGTCTCGGCAATACGATGACACTATAAGGGAGACTCGGCTCTGCCTCCGCAGAACCAAATCTCCCTCAGGGGCTAGATGGGGGATTCCCCCTAAAGTCCCACGTGCCATTTTTTAGTCGTTTTTCAAAAAAATTCCTATGCCAAACCCTCTAGCACGCTCTGACAAATCGGTAGCGGAAAACCCAAGGACCAAAAGCCCGTCTTAGGGCTAGAAGGCCGGTTGAGTCGTGAGATGGCCTAAGCCTCTAGGCTATGGTGCTCCCTCACCACCTCTCGCTTAGGGGACGGCTTAGGCTCCAAAGAGGTTTTTTTGCAAAGAAATCATATCGGAGACAACAAGAGGGCAGAGGCTCGGAAATACAAGACAAACGATTAAAGAAACACGAGTACTTTAAAAAGAAAGGCCTCGACGGACACAAGCGTTATGATACAAATTTAATTCCTACTCTATTTACATGGCCGCTTGGGCCCAGGTTAAGGCTCAGCACCTCCGCCATCGACAGACGGCGGGGGAGGGACCACCTCCTCTTCAAACAACATTGCTAGTGTAGTGCTAGGGCCTTCCACCACATCCAACAGCTTCATCATCACCTCGTTGGCCTCATCGTCATCATCGAGCAAGACGTAGCTATCGCTGATGGCTTGGAGGTCGACACCGACGTAGTGCGAGGCAATGACGGCCAGTGCACACTTGACGCCTATGTGCAGCGCTCCTCAGAGCCGCTCATGCACTTGACCACTCAGTGCAATCAGACAGCTCCTAAGGGAGCTGCCTAACTGAACCCCCTCGACCACCAGGGCCTCGTAGGTGGCACGGGCAACACTCTTCAGTGCCTCGTGCTCCCCGATCTCGGTCTCGAGCACTGTCTATACCGCGCTGGAAGCCTCGGCTGCTCGGGTAACCTCCACCTCTGACTCTGCACCATGGAAAACGGAATGGGGTTGAGCGAGAGAGAAAACAAGCCAAACAGGGAGGGAAGCCTACGGAACTCACCCTTGGCCTTAAGCTCCCAGTGTCGGGCCTCGACTCGAAAGGCCTCAGCTTTCTCCTTCAGGCACTGAGCCTCGGCCCAAGAAGCCTCGGCCGCCCTAGAAGCTTCACTCCCTAGCTCTATGTCACACTAGGGAGTTAGGGAACGAACATGAGAAAAAGTGAATAAAACGAAGGGACTAGGACTCACCCTCGGCCTTTCCCCTCCAAACCACAGCCTCAGTTCGTGAGGCCTCAGCCACTGCAAGGGACTCATCCAAAGCGCCTTTCGTCAGTTGGTGCGCATTTTGTTCCACCCCTAGCTGCCCAACAAGAGCTGTGGCCAAGACCGTAGCTTCTTTGGCTCGAGACCTGAAGGCATCCCGATCACTGACCGTGTGGGTGAGCTCCTCCTCCAACTCCTTGACCCGTGCCGCTAGAGGGGCAAGCTGCTCCTGGGCCGTGGCCACCTCAACCTTCGCGTCGGCACAACGAAGACGGAGGTCCTCCACCTCTGCGCTCCACGCCGACAGGAGCTCGTTGGCGCCGGCAAGAAGGCCCTTCTGCTGCTGAAGCTGGTCCCAGACATCCCTCTCCTAGTGGAGGAAGACTGACTTCCCAAGAGATCGGGTCTCGAGCTCCTAGGGGAAACAGAACAGGGGTCAATCCCTACAAAGAAAACTCGGAAAAAGACCACTGCATGGGAAAAGAAAGCACGAACCTAGGCAACTCCGGGCAAATCGTTGGCCACCACAGACAACGTCGTCCATAGAGACCGCTCCGCCAGTTGGCAGTACTGCTCAAACGTGTCCCAGCGACCTCCCTCGGCCGCGTCCTCGAGAGCAAACAGAGGCTCTGCCTTAGGACCATCCCAGCTTTGCCACAGGACACGCGGGTGGTTCCACCCACGGCGCTCGGGTCGCACCCGCATGAGGGCCGAGCTTCCCTCGCCTAGGGTTGGAGCCGGCTGGTCCACGACACCAGCCACCTCAGCGCCGGCCATCTCCTACGCCTGGGAAGTATCATCGGAGGAGATCAGAAGAACTTCCACCTCTTGGGTGCTCTCCCGCAACGGCGACAGGCCTTGAACCAAGGGTGCCGCCAAGGCCTCTGCCGCCTTCATCTCCACTTCCTAGGCCGGTAGCCCCACCACGATCACATCAACGTCGGTGGTCCCAGGGGCTCCGGCCTCTGCCATCGTGGCCTCAGTGGAGCCGGGGGCTCCAGCCTCTACCATCATGGACTCAGTGGTCTTGGGGGCACCGGCCTCCGCCATCGTGGCCTCAGCGGTCGCAAGGGCCCCGGTGCCCGCCGCAGTGGCCTTGATGGTCCTAGGCGCCGCAGCCTTCATCGCCCCAGCCTGTGAAACCCCAAGGACCTCGGTCCTGGTGGTCTCGGCGGCCAAGGGAACCTCGGCTGCATCTGACCCACGGGCCTCGCCATCGTGGGGCGAAGGCGCACCCTCTCCCTCCTGTGTCAGGGCCGCCTCGGTAGTCCCTCCATGGGTGGCCGGCTCCTTCGGGTCGGCCCTCGCCGACGCCGTGCCACGATGTAGGGTGGCTTGCGCCTCCACCACCCAATGGGCGATGGAGCCGGGGTTAACCTTGAGCGCTTTAAGGGGCGCTAAGGTACGCACCTCCGCAGGCCGCTTTCGGCTAAGGACAAGACGATCATAGGGTCAGCACAAGACAAAAGAACGAACGAAAGGCACTGTGACCCCACCAAAAATACACCTACCTTGAGCGGGGTGGCAACCGCTTTGCCACGACAACCCTTGTCTATAAGGGCGGTGGTGGCGGCAGAGGCAGGGCCTCCATGTCCATCGGCACCGGTTGGTCCTCAACGGACCCCGGCGCCCCCTCGGCCCTCTACGGGGGCAGTTGCGTTGCCTCCGCCGCCACTTGCTCCACCACCGCCACCGAGCCCACTGGGCTGATGGCGTGTTTGCCCAACGCTCATGCCTCGGGCGTGTTGGCCTCGGCCCTGGAGTGGGTAATTGCCGACCCCGAGTCTGCTCCTCCTCCTCCTCCTGGGAGCACCAGGCTGCTGGCTGGTGCCCCGGGCACCGTCTCCCCAACGTCAGGGAGATGGTCCAGGGGACCTTGCCCCATCTCACCCTCATCATCCCCGTCCGAGGCCTCCGTTGACAGCGACGGCGACATGGACTCCTCCAACGGGAGGCCATCCTTCCTTTGTTGACGGCGGCGCTTGTCCAGTTCCTCGCGCGCGAGGATCTTCTTCGTGCACTTTGCCGCCTTGGCATCCTTCCATTTTTTCTGTGCCTCAGCGTGCGCCCGGTTGATCGCCCGCTGCCTCGCGTCCTCGGGAATGGGCGGCGGAGAGGCACGCACGTCCCTCATCCCCTGTAGGAACAGCGAGCGCGCATAAGGGAACGAGAGGTAAGGAGAAACAGAGAAGGCTCGAGGGCTACAACAGTGGATGATTACCAGCGAGAGGAACCCCCGCGACGGGCGCATCGCGATGGGGGTCAAGTTGCCGCCCCTTAGCTTCGCCTCCACCATCTCCCCCACTCGACGAAGAATTTCCTCGTCGGAGAGGGTAGAGGAGGACATCTGGATGCCCTTATTGGGCTCACCCGGCCTCATCTCGAACAGCCGCCGCCGCCGAGCCATCAGCGGCAGCACCCTTCGGTGGTGGAAGGCAGCCATGACCACAGCCGCGGTAAGGCCACGGCCCCGTAGCCTCTCTAGCCCCTCTAGAAGTGGCTACAGCTTGGGCTGATCCTCCCTCAGGACGCCATACTTCCACCTCTCCGGGCAGCTTCCCACAATTCGCCTAGTGTAGGGGGGAAGTCCTCCGTCGTCGTTGCGAAGGTAGAACCAGCTCATGTACCATCAGTGATTGGATGACGCAAGCTAGGCTAGGATGTAGAGGTGCTAGCGGTCCTGGTGCACTTGGAGAGTGCAGCCACCGGCCCTCGTCGCTTTCCTCGTGCCCGACGTGCCTGTTGGCTTAGTGGTATGCCCCGCCCAGAAGAGATGGAGCCACAACTCCCAATGGGGAGCAATCACCAAGTACCCCTCGCAGACAGCAACGAAGATGACCACATGTGTGATGGAGTTGGGGTTGAAGTTGTGGAGCTCCACACCATAGTAGTGCGGGAGCGCCCACATGAACCGATCTGCCGGGACGCCAAGGCCACGCTTGTGAAAGGAGACGAAGCTCACGACATAACCGTCGTGAGGCCTCGGCTCTGGCTCGCCCAACGGAGCGATCCACTCCGGCCTGTTGGGGTCCATCACCGGACGAAGGAGCTCGCCGTCGACGAGCGACTGAAGCATCTCCATGGTGACATTAGATGGATCCTAAGGGTCCGCCTCGATGACAATGATGTCGCCGGCCATGGATACGGTGAAGGGATCGAATGCGGCAGTGAGTTCTCTCTCTCCCTGGCTCGCTCTTCTCTCTTCTTCTTCCCGGCACCCGCTGCTCCAGCGACGGCTCGATGGAGGCAGAACTAACGCAGGCAAGGTAAGGTGAGGAGGGGCAAGGCTCTTTGAGTATTTATGCAGGGTGAAGGCAAAATAGACGGGCAATGAAATTAGGGAAGTTTCCCCTGGATCCAGCGCGGTTAACCCCGATCTGATTCTACCGCCCACGTGCCTACCTTTATCTCATTAATTGCGGGAACAGTTATGTCCCATCCACCACATCGTGCCCGACTGCTGCGGCAGCAGGCGTCATTCCGTATCCCTAGAAAACCGCCTCAAAAGGCGCGCCAGCCGTTGCCGAGCCAATGGGGAAGATATTCCCCCCACCCTATTCCTTTTAGATGAAGGAACCGGGCTCTGAGCCTATTATGGTCTAGGGGTTCGAAGGCTGGGCCCCTAGGGGTTTCGACAGCTGCCCTAGGACAACAGAGTCAGGGACGACCATGGGCGAGCCCATACGGGGCTGAGGCCCAAGCAAGCAAAACACTTGAGACGCCCTAAGTCGTGTCTGAGACTAGCGGGGAGGTCTCCGAATGGGATCCCACCGTAAGGAGGCACCGAGCCACCGAGGCCCAGCGAACGGCCTCGGCACCCACTAGAGAAACCCTCCGGTACTCTTGGAGTGCATCTCTGGATAGCTAGCCATCCCCTAGCGAATGGGGCATGGGCCTCCACTCGGACTTATCCGATAATAGCTCACCGGAAGTGCCAACACTCGTGCCCACCGAGGGTAGCTTGGCACATTCCACCCCTCCTTCCGAGCGAAAAGGAAGCGTGAGGGTCATACAAAAAGCTAGGGGAACCCCTGATGGACCTCTTGCTCCGTGCAGAGGCTAGGGGGCTCTTCCTGCAACCTTGTCGAGACCTAGCGACCCCGGCTCACACTCGAGGGGGCTTGGCAAAATAACCCCTCCTTCCGAGCGAAAAGGAAGCGCGAGGGTCATACAAAAAGTTAGGGGAGCTCCCGACGACCCTCTCACTCCATGCAGAGGCTAGGAAGCCCTTCCTACAACCTTGCCGAGACCCCATGACCTAGGCCCGTGCCTAAAGGGGCCTCGACAAACAAACCCTCACGCGCGAGGGGCATACAAAAAGCCAGGGGAACTCCCGACGGCCCTCTCGCTCCATGCGGAGGCTAGGGGGCTCTTCCTATAACCTTACCGAGACCCAGCGGCTCTGGCTCATACCCGAATGGGCTTGGCAAACAACCCCCCGTCCGAACGAAAAGGATATGTGAGGGTCGAACAAAAAAGCCAGGGGACCCCTGACCGCCCTCTCGCTCCGGGTGGAGGCTCGGGGGCTCCTCCTGCACCCAAGACAAAGACAAACAACCTAAGCCCAGAAGTTTCGTTACAAATATGATAAAGGGCACCGAGCCCGTTACGGTCTAGGGGTTCGAAGGCTGGCCCCCCTGAGGTTTCGACAGCCACCCCAGGGCAACAGAGTTAGGGACAACTATGGGCAAGCCCACGAATGGCCGAGGCCTGAGCAAACAGTCACTCGGGGCGTCCTAAGTCATGTCCGAGACCGCCAGGGAGGTCTCCGAATGGGATCCCACTGTAGGGAGGCACCGAGCCATCGGGGCCCAGCGAATGGCCTTGGCACCCACTAGAGAAACCCTCCGGTACTCTTGGAGTGCGTCTCTGGACCGCTAGCCATCCCCTAGCGAATGGGGCACGGGCCTCCACTCGGACTTGCCCGATAATAGCTCACCAGAAGTGCCACCGCTCGTGCCCACCGAGGGTAGCTTGGCATATTTCACCCCTCCTTCTAAGCGAAAAGGAAGCGTGAGGGTTGCACAAAAAATCAGGGGCACCCCTGACTGTCCTCTTGCTTCATGCAGAGGCTCGGGGGCTCTCCCTGCGACCTTGCCGAAACCCCGTGACCCGAACTCGCAATTGTGGACTCGGCAAATACGATAAAACTCCTCACTCAAAACATGAAAAAAGCCCCTGGAGGAGTAAAATCCACTCCTCCAGGGCCTCGGGGGCTACACCCGGCGAGTGCGCTCGCGCGTACCCACCGAAACCTCAAGGAGTGAAACACGATCCCTACGGGGGCCGCTGCAAGCCAAATCTTGACTAACCCTTAGGGAGAGTGCACTCACTCCCCCTAAAGCTCGGGGGCTATTGTCGGGTACCATAAAATGGGGTACCCCAGGCGTACACCAAAAGAGTCACTTAAGTCCCATCAACAACGAAGCAAGAAGGTAAGCCATGGGTTCATCGCCGGCCCCGTCCGAGCCCACTGGCTCTCCGCCTCGCTCGAGGCCTCGCACGGGAGGTCTCGACGCCTTGACAAAATCTCTGCCTCGCGCGAGGCATCTCGCGGAAGGCCTCGGCAAGGAGCTAAATCTCTGTCTCACCTGAGGCCCCGTGCGTACAACCTTGAATGAGACAACTATCCTCCGTATCGCTCGAGGCTGGCCGACAACAACCCATCTCTCTCGCCTCGACCGGTCTTCCCGACAGCACGTCACGTCCTATTAATACGTCAACCACTCCCGCAATCTCAGCCGGACGGCGGCTCGACACCACGGAGTGGCCGACGGGACAAGAAGTCGCATCAGCGCCATACCGGCTAAGATAGGGCACGGCGGGGGTTACCGGCCACTGTATTCTGGCGCTGTGCCCACGATCAGCGCCCGCACTACACTATGCCCCACGATCCCCGCCCTGAAGATGATGTGGCATGAGAAGCCTGGCCCGGGTCATCATCGCCTCCGAACCAGCACACCAGAACGACCGCTCCCTCCGAGCCTCGACACCCTACGACAGGGCCTCGACCATCTCGAGATTCGCATCTGCCAAGACCCCCGCCATGGTTCGGTCTCGGCACCAACCAAGCCTCGACCTCGCGCGCAGTCGATCCACGGCAATCCGCACGCTGACCGCCACGCCGCCCCGAGACAACCCTGGAGCTCCCATGACGCATAGGATCAGATGTGACCAGCACGTCGCCACAGCGCTCCAGGGACGGACCATTCCGACGACTACCCCTCCACAGGAACAGGCTACAGGACTCGGACACGCCGCCTCTGTTCACACGACGCTATATAGTTATCACATGTACTACCTTTGTCCTCCCTTCAAACTATAAAAGGAAAGGACTTGGGCCATTTCGGGGGGGGGGGGGACGGAGGCACTCACGAAGAAGAACACCCTGTAACACGCACACTTCCCTGCCGCCTGAGAGCAACGTCTCGAGTAGCCCACATCACTCCCCGCCGAGACCTAGGACTAGCTCCCTCTCTCACCGTGCTTGTAACCCCCTACTACAAGCACTTTGGTGTAAGGAATACAAGATCGATCTCTCAGACTGGACGTAGGGCACTAATTGCCTGAACCAGTATAAACCGTGTGTCTTCTTGCATCACCATCCGGGATTGAAAACACGCAGCATAAATTTACTAGTTGGTTGAGGATCCCCCGGTCCAAAACACCGACAAACATCATCTAAAATACAAGACACATTCAATGTTTAGATAGTGATACAGATAAATAGTTTAATATTTATTTTTAATCTTTTCCAGCAACAGAACCCAAAAGAGAACAATTTTTATAAATGAGTCTACAGAAGAGATGATACTTATATTTAGGTTACGCTTCTGCTGTAACTCAAAATGAGTCTCGCATATAGGTATTCTGTTGAAGACTAATACAATATCATCCGCAACCCATTTTAGATTTGATCTTCATATGAGTTATACATTAGAGGCAGTCTAATAGTCTTCTTGTTTGGCTGCCCCGCCTGTCTGTGTTGACTTTCATCCTACTAGACGTGTACTACAGTCAACTTGGAGTATAAATATAGGCTTTTTTTCCTAAAAAAAACTCTATACACGTCTCACGTTTCATGTTTTATTGACCATGTTCGCTTGGCTTATAATTCGTATTTTTCAGCTTATTTTTTTAGTCAAAATAGTATTTTTCTCTTACAACAAATCAGTCGGAACAATATTTCAGCTTGTTTTTTCAACGAAGCGAACGGAGCCATTATATCAAATTCATAGAACTAAAGTGCACTAAAAATGTTGTATAGTAAATAAACCTAACCAGATACTGTTACTACCACTCGTTAAATTTTCCTTGGACAGTTGAGCCGAGGAGCACGAGACGTTGACAAGCTCGAATCTCGAAGCTGTATATTTATTTTATTCCCTGAAACTTGTTTGGATGCCTAAGTAAAAGTTAAGAGGTGTCTGGTGGGGTGTTGCACGAGGTGTTTAGATATTAATAAAAAAATAAATTATAGAATACATTAGTAATCTGTGAGATGAATTTATTAAGCCTAACTAATCTGTCGTTAGCACATATTTACTGTAGCACAACATTATCAAAATCATGGACTAATTAGGTTTAATAAATTCGTCTTATAAATTAGTTTTAATCTGTATATTTAGTTTTATAAATAGTTTATATTTAATATTCTATAATTTTAAGTATTTAATAGTACAACGAGTAAAGCGTAGGAGGCCGAACATACACGACGCGATCCACCAGTCTTGAGTCTTGACCCACGCGGCGCGATCCCCGAGCTCACGCTGTAGCGAGGCTAGCAGCCCACGAACGCACGAGGGTCAAGTCATCGCCACGAGTACGGCACCCTGGCCCTGTGGTGCACCCATCGCCGATCCAACGGCCGCCCGCGTCGCGACGAACTCTGTCAGCTTCGGATCAGGGGCTTCTGCTTCGGTACGGTCCCGCGCAGGAGAGCAGAGCAGAGCAGGCAGCCGACGACTTCCCCCGCGCGGAGGCGTTGCTTCCACCCAGGTCGTCCAACGCCTGCTGCATCCCCTTCCCTCTCCCAGCCCAGCAGCAGCCGATCGGCCTCTACTGGATCTCGCCGGCCGCCTCCAATTGGTCGTTCTCTAGGCCCGCAGATCTGCGCTGCTGCGCCCTCGTGGAAATCTCCGTTCCTCCCCCATCCGTCTCTTGGATCGATCGATCCTCCCATAGTCCCATCGCTGGTTCCCCTCCGCCCCACACGAGTCCTTCCAAGGAATCGAAATTTCCAGCCGGCCCGGCACGGTGGATTATTCTGCTATATCAGCAACTCCACTGGGCGCTGAGGTTCTGTAGAAGGGCGGTGCGCTGATCGGGGCAGGGGAGCATGATGAGGGGGCAGGCGTGGCTGGCGCTGCTGGTCGTGGTCGCGCTGGCCTTGGCGGACGCGGCGGCGGGGAGGTTCGTGGTGGAGAAGAACAGCATCCAGGTGACGTCCCCCGACGAGCTCAAGGGCAAGTACGAGTGCGCCATCGGCAACTTCGGGGTGCCGCAGTACGGGGGCACCCTGCACGGATGGGTCGAGTTCCCCAAGTCCAACCGGAAGGCGTGCCAGAGCTTCGACCAGTTCGACATCTCGTTCAAGCCCAAGCAGGCCGGGGGACGACCCATCTTCGTCCTCGTCGACCGCGGAGGTGACCTTGACTCTGTCTGTCCTGGCCTTTTTCTTTTTTGGGTTTGTTGCTCCATTCAGTTGCGCGTGCTAGTTATTTTCGGAAACCTATTTTTCGGTTGTCCACCTGGTCTTTGGAATTGGTTGCTCAAATTAGCGAACCGGATTAGTGAGGGTAGTCTTTTATCGTGATTCGTTCAGTTGTCCACCTGGTCTTTGAAACCTATTTTTCGGATGTCCACCCTGGTCGATTGTTGGTTTCAGCCAGACTTATTCAATCAGCCAATAGTTTTTTCCTCTCAAAAAAACCAGCTCCAGTCAGCACAAACCAGCACCAGCACCAGCACCAACCAGCTAACATACCTAAGTTACGAGTTACGAGCTGCTAGCCTCCCTACTCTGAGGTGTGTTGTTTGACTTTTCTATTTTAGGCTTCCATTCCCTTGAAATTGAATGCAGCCTATCCTTTTTTTTCCTAAAGAAAATGCTTACATTCCCTTGAAACAGCTGTTGTTGTGATCCTGCAGTTATATCTCTGGTCGAGGATACTTTTGTATTTGGCGAGCAGTTTATTAGAACTATATAGTGGAATACAGAATTGAGGATGCTGTATACTTCATAAGTTCTTAAAACGAGGAGTTAAGAATATTCTGTAGTTCAATTGTATGAGATGATACTACGCAGATTTAACTTAACTAGCTTTGACTGTCTTTATGGTATATTTTCGTTAGTGACAAATTTGTAGTGATGCTTATTTTGCACGATCATCAATTATCAGTACATACCTAAGTTCTACATACTTATCCACGTACCATGATCTGTTGAGATTATTTGAATATTGGTTTAGCTTTGCTTCCTGCGGTGTCAGGTCCAGAATCTGCTCACATATCACAATTTGTATATGACACATCTTCTGTTAGAGTAAGTCAGGGGCCTATTGGGCCTGGGTTGGCTGTATAGCCCATTAGTGTTAGGGTTAATTAGAGATAAGGGACCCTTACTTAAGGGTCAAGTAAGCTTTGCTTGGGAGTAAGTAAACCTCTCTATATAAGGAGAGGAAGATGTATCGATCTAATCAAGCAAGAATTAAGAAGGAAATCCCTTCCCTCTTGCTCGGGCCGTGGGCAAGGCCCCCGGCCGGCCTCCAGCCTCCCTCGCAGCCCTAGCCGTCACAATTATGGTCGTGGACAGTACCCGCTTCACTGTAGCACCGCGGGTACTGTGGCCCGGCCGTTGCCGCCTCTCCCTCAACTCTCTCCCTCTCAATCCTACTCATGATTGAGAAAAGCTTGTTCTAATGAGTCTATTATGTTTTTAATGAACAGAATGCTTCTTCACAACCAAGGCATGGAATGCACAAAACGCTGGAGCTGCTGCAGTTCTTGTTGTAGATGACAAGTCAGGAACCTCTAATCACAATGGACAACCCAGAAGAAGGCAAAGAGCACCTAGAAAACATCACTATTCCCTCAGTTCTTATAACAAAGAAATTGGGGGAAAGCCTTAAGAAATCTG
Organism: Miscanthus floridulus; assembly: GCF_019320115.1. Taxonomy (NCBI): domain Eukaryota; kingdom Viridiplantae; phylum Streptophyta; class Magnoliopsida; order Poales; family Poaceae; genus Miscanthus; species Miscanthus floridulus. Next base: position 158,506,967 of record NC_089580.1, on the reverse strand, counting down.
CGGAAAATGGCGATATGCTTAGCGTTCTTCTGGACTGGAGAGAATCCCTTCCCCATCCCGATGAGCGCGTAGAGTATGAGTTCTGGACAAACAGTAATGATGAATGTGGTCCTAAATGCGATATGCAAATGGACTTCGTGAGGAGCTTTAGAGGAACTGCACAAATTCTTGAGAAAAAGGGTTACACTCAGTTTACTCCTCATTATATCACATGGTATTGTCCAGAAGCTTTTGTCGATAGCAAGCAATGCAAATCACAGTGCATCAATCATGGGAGATATTGTGCACCAGACCCAGAGCAGGATTTTAGCCAAGGGTATGATGGAAAAGATGTTGTGGTTCAAAATCTACATCAAATTTGTGTATTCAAGATTGCTAATGAGACTGGAAAGCCATGGCTGTGGTGGGATTATGTGCATGATTTCGCACTTAGGTGCCCAATGAAGGATAAGAAATACACTCATGACTGTGCCAGCGATGTTATCAAGTCACTTGGTATGTCTAATTCATCACTAACATGTATCTCGGTAGCTAGTGCTATTTATTTTTCTTTTGTAGCATACAAGTAATTGACTAAGTTGCTGTCAATTAAGTATTCAATGTGTCAATTCCCTGTTACAGGATTGGACATCGAGAAGATAAACAAGTGTGTTGGCGACCCTGAAGCCAATGAGGAAAATGAAATTTTAAAGGCAGAACAAGATGCCCAAGTACGACTGTGTTCATAAATAGTACCCCCTCTTTGTTTTTTTACAAGGTGTATTTGTTTCGACAAGGCTTTGAGTCTTTAATCAATGATTACTCCATTAATATTTCATTTATGTGATACAGAATCATAATCATAAGCACAAAATCATAATCATAAGTAAGCATTCTTTTAACGTGGATCTAATAATATCGATTTGGTGTCATAAAAATTATGTATTACTATCTCCATCACAGAAGACATGTATTCTAGGTTTGTCCTAAGTCAAACTATTTTAAGTTTGACCAAGTTTGTAGAGAAGGTTGTCAACTGTTTAAAGGGCGTACCTAGTGTAGAGAGCTCCCGCTCTGTGCGGGGTCTGGGGAAGGGTGTTAGTGGCAAGCCTTATCCCTCGCCTGTGCAATGCGAGGAGACCGCGACTCGAACCCGGGACCTTCCGGTCATAGGTGGTAAGACTCTACCGCTTGCACCAGGCAGTGTAGAGAAGGTTGTCAACGTTTATGAAACCTAATAAGTATACTATGAAAATATGGTCCATGATGAATGATACTTATTTGGTAATATAAATATCAGTATTTTTTGTATAAACTTGGTCAAACGTAAGATAGTTTGACTTAGGACAAAACTAGATTGTGATTTTTTGGGGGGATGGATGTAGTAGTAGAGTAATTGTTGGTCAAAGGTTTGTCCTAACGAAACCAAATAAGCCTTGTAGTTTCTAAATGGAGGGAGTAACATTTTTGTTTACAAATGCTACATGCTTTACATATTTTCATCAATCTGCGGTATACTTAGTTCTCTGCTTTTATTATATAGATTGGTCATGATCAAAGGGGAGATGTCACAATACTACCAACCCTTGTCATCAACAACAGGCAATACAGAGGTGAGCCTACTATCTTGTAGTGCCTATCTTTTTGTGGTCCAATGTTGTTTGTGTCACGTTTAGTTTTTCTCTTCAGGTAAGCTGGACAAAGTTGCTGTCCTGAAAGCGATCTGTTCAGGATTCGAGGAGACAACTGAGCCTGCTGTTTGTTTGAGCGAAGGTCTGTAAGCTTTCATTTTACTGCAGATATCTCTTAGTAGATCTTATCTGATGTCGCATTTACTCTTTTATTTCCTTCTTTTATCTCATATAGAGGTTCAAACAAATGAGTGTTTGGAGAACAATGGGGGTTGCTGGCTGGACAAAGCTAATAATGTTACTGCATGCAAGGTACATTTTTTAACCGCTATGCATGCTGCTGATGCTTGTCTTACCCCTCAATTCTTGTCTGGTAAGAGGTTCTAATTGCATTTACGTGAGAATGCAGGATACCTTCCGTGGGCGTGTTTGTGAGTGCCCTATTGTGAGAGGGGTAAAATTTGTTGGTGACGGATATACCCATTGTGAAGGTACTCTATGAATTTATTCTTGCATTACATCGACATAAGTTATAATGGAAAATTTTCTGATCAGATAATGATTATTGCTACCTTCATTCTCTTTTCTCATTATTTTGGAGATTGCATCGTCTCCAATGCATTCATTATTCCTTTCCTGATTATTACATGTTACAAATATTATTGATATACAAATGATACGAAAACAGTTTGATGATAAATCCCTAGTATTATTTTCATGTGACAAAAATCTAAATGCTTTCATGTATACCAATGGTTCAAGTTTTAAAATGCTGACTACACACTCATTTTAAGAGGCTAAGTAAAATAGAATGTAGGCAGTTGTAATTTGTAAATCAGTGTTGTTCGCGTTACTATGTGGTATTTTACTATTGCACGAATAGCATCTTATCAGATATTATATGTTAATTGATATTTGAGGATGCAATACTACAACTATGATTGAAATTTGCCATTGTCAGCTTCTGGTATTGGTAGGTGTGAGATCAATAATGGAGGGTGCTGGCAGGAAACTAAAGATGGGAAGACAATCTCTGCCTGCTCAGTAAGTAAATGTTGTTTGAGACATTTGCCTTTTGCTTTGCAGTTTGTTTACATTGTTAATAAATTTGGAATTCTGCAGAACGAAGTATCTGAAGGTTGTAAATGTCCAGTGGGTTTCAAGGGTGATGGAGGAAACAGTTGTGAAGGTATCATTCAGAAAGTAGTTGTTTACAGACTTGAATTCAACATTGTTTTGAAGGGGCAGAAGTTGATTCTATATTTGTGTATATTGGACCAAAGGAAATACCTTGCATTCTAAGCACTGAAATCCTAACAATTTAGGAAATCCAAGGGGCACAGAGATAACAAAACGCAAGGTTCAGCTCAACCAGCTACCACAGAAACCATGAGCAAATCCAAATACAGTACCAGTACATATCACAAACTGAGTACCTACTATTGATACAGTGACTTGAAGATCACTCAGTCGGAGTTGCCTCCGGCCTCCTTGCAATCGCAGTAGAAAATTTTCCACCCTGATGACCTCTGCCTTGTGCACAATCAAATTGTTGTTGCTGTAAGAAATTGCCGAACTGCCAAAGAGACTAGTCAGATTATGAAAAAACCAATCATTTCTTGTCCGGCATGGTACCCAAAGGGTCCCATCTTTTCTTTTGGCACTCGCAGACCCTTGAAAATTCAACTCACAGTCGTCCCACTGTATTTGTTTTGGATGCCACTTCAAAGCATCTCTGATCCAACGCCATACTAATTGCCCTATCTGAGACCTAGAAGTTATATTGTATGGTCAACAGTTGTGTCCATTCCACTTTCTACATCGCCATCGCAGTACCGTATTACATTGGTCCCACATATTGGTTTAGCACTTCACATATTTATCAAATACCGCTTCTTTTTTAGAGCATAGTCTTCAATTGAAGTTCTTAGAGTAAAATTTACCTGCTAAGGATGGTTCTCTAATTCCACTTTTGAATAACACAGACTATTTTTTTGTGATCTATTTTAATCTACGTATTATTTGCAGACATTGATGAATGCAAAGAGAAACTTTACTGTCAGTGCAAGGGCTGCAGCTGCAAGAATACATGGGGAAGCTATGAGTGCAGCTGTGGTGATGACAATATGCTATACATGAGGGAGCATGACACTTGCATCAGTGAGTTAGCTGGACCTGCATTTTTACATAGTCTAATTCTGTCTTCATATTTTCCTTGCAAGCACCTTTTCAGATGAGAAGTACGAAATTCTATCTTTTGTTTGAGATGATTGATCTTATTCCTTTTAAATGATGGAAAAAAAGAACTGTTCTCAATCATCTGTTACTTTCTGACTAACACAATTATGCTCTAGTTGCTTAATAAACAGTGATTATTTCAAAATAAAATTTGCTTGATGTTGCACAGACTCTACAATGTAATCCCTGGAGCTACTTATTCCATGAACTGTAAACCTATTTTCGTGTACAGAAGTTTCATTGCATGTCTATGTCGATTCTAGTGAAGCTGACAATAATAGCAGATTTATCCATGTGTCATAGATTCTTGCTTGTTACACTTTCTTTTTTGCTTTTAATTACATCCTCTCTTTTTAGGATTGCTTGAATCAACTGGCATATAATCATCACAGTTTTTCATCGATGTGATTTTTGGGCCTATTTAAGTAGATGCCATGTCAGTTATTATTAGTTCTTTGTTCTTTTCCCGTAGTACTGGACTTTTTTTAGGTCAACACAAAAAAAAAGTCCAGCACTACGGGAAAAAGAAAGCAGTAGATGATGCACGTGTATATAGATAAGCCTATGGATATTCTAAGATATTTTGCACAAGTAAAAGTTACCCGCCATTCATTTCAACTTTTATTGTATTAGTCTCATACCATTTCTAAATGATGTGCAGGCAAAGAGGGAACTACCACTACTGTTGGCTGGAGCTTCCTCTGGGTTATTTTCTTTGGACTTGTTTTTGCCGGGGTTGGAGCATACGCTGTGTACAAATACAGGCTGAGGGTAAAACAACTCCCGATTTCTCAGTTTCCTCTCTACCCTTTGATCTTTATATGCAAGTGGTCGCATGTAGGACTTGATTTGCTAGTTGTTACTGTAATAATGATACATTTGTTACTGAAATCTTCGTCATCATTTCACCAGAGTTACATGGATTCGGAGATCCGTGCCATCATGGCCCAGTACATGCCTCTGGATAACCAAGAAGGAGCAAACCAGCATCAGGTCGTGCACGCCAATGATATTTGAAGTGGCAGCTCCTTTTTCTGGAGCAGCATAGAGGGAGCGTGCAACATTTCACTTGTGCTGCTGCATCATTGGACATGGGTTTTACAAATAGGTCAACTAGGCTCAAAGATACACGGGTTGTGCGAGGAGATCAAGATCTACTGTACCATGTATTAAGAGAGAGACGTTGTGCACCTTAACACTTGATGAACAGCATAGGGGATGATACCATCGTAGTTTTACTAGCCTTTAGTTTCTCTTCAAACTTGTGAGTTCTTGTTGCCTCGTCGCATACACATTTTTCTTTTATAGATAATGGAACACGTCGCATACATGTGAACACTGTAAATACCGTTACCTGAATAAAGCTTCAGTCTGCCAGGCTACAAGCAGCATACCAATGCTCTGAAGCACTGGTTTTACATGTCTGTATGTATATGTGATTGATGACAGATTACTTAGCTGCTTCTGTCCGATCCTATCAATCAAAATTATTCGTGTAATTATGGTAAACATGGTTTCTGTATGAACTGCAAGCTTAGGCACCTGTGTGAGATTCTCCCTGCTCTCCGCTAGAGAAGGCATGAAAAGGAGAACTTCTGGTCTGCTGCATGCTCAACCATTGCAGTGCTAGGAAGGATTGCAGCATACATACAGGTGCTCCAAAAGGGGAGAAACCCAACAAAAGAAGGGCGCGCCGCGCGCGTGTTGCCGCCTTTTTCATAGAAAAGCACAGGCAGCATGATACCGTGTGTGCAATCGTGATATTCCTTTCGAGGGAGGGTGTGCTCGATCGGTTTCCTTCTGGGCTTTTGATGCTGCTGCTGCATCTTGCTTTGAGATACTCGCAGCTGGTACTATTGGTCCGTGTGGAATTCTTTCCAGCTGCTAGTTTTATTTGGCCATTTTCCCTCTGACGAAAGATCAGTAGGCTTTCCCTCTTTTGAGGCTTGGCATGACTCAAGCAGTCAAGCTAGCCGGCACAGCTGCTCATCTGCAGGGCGCGTATATGGACAATATCTCAGTTGAAAGGCAGCATGCTAGCTCTTGATCTGATCATGATTCAGGTTGCGATGCGCGCGTGGTGCTGTCAGCTGTGCTCACACAGGTGCCATGCACACGACGTACTAGCTAAACACTCGATCACTCCGCAAGTGAGATTTGGCTTTTCTTTACAGGGGCATCGGTGAGGCTTTCGAGAGCGCGTGCCCGTGGTCGATCGTGCGACCGCAGAAATGTGTTCAATTGTCCAAATCCAAGGCGCGTGCATGAGCATGATCGCACAGGTCTAGTAGTACCTATGGAGAGAATCGTGCAACAAGAATAGATTAACACAACATACTTGCGCAGTTGCGCTACCATCATTCTCGTCTGCATGTATAGTCATGGATAATGAGCGACTTGGAGATCCAAGCAGATACTGTATGGGCTCTCGATAGAGGGCCATCATTTATGTCAGATCGGATGGTCGGACATATTAGGCCCTCCACAATGTGAGCGGTGCCTGATACTGCTTATGCATGCCAACCCACAGTGATGCTTTATTGACTTTCAGGCTGCAGCATGTAAAAGTAACGCATTCTTTCTCCGCTCCCAGTTTTCGTGGCAGCAGTAGTCTCACAGCAGCAGCAGAGTACTTGCCGCAGTCTCACATCAACAGGACAGTACTAGTTTTTTATTGTTTGGAGCACCGGCGCAGCTACTTTCTCCGCTCTAGTTTTCGTGGCATCGCTTCAAATTGGCATCGCCTACCACAGCGTGTGAAGTGAAGCCTAAATGCTCTCTCTCCTCTTTTGGCACCACTCAAGCACAACATTGTGGAGGGCCTTAGATGATCTTCAACCGTGAATAAAACGCGCTTCACTGAGCGCATTCGTGTGGACTTCGCCACTAACGTTTCGACGTCTGGCAGTTTTTACCGCCGTGCGCCGGTTCGGGGCGTCGTCATCAGCCATGGAGGAGTAGAGGAGAGGACGACCCGAAGGAAGGCGTCCTCGACGGGAGAAGAGGAGGCGCGATGGGAAGCGACGGGGAAAGGAGAGGTCAAGGATGGTAACCGGTTGATACCAGGTTATATGTGGATGATATTATCTTGACGGTTGACGGCTTCATCCCAACAACTTCTTCGACATATTATTGGCTCTACAACAAGAATTTGTTATGAATGATCTCGGTCATCTTCGTTACTTCCTGGGCTCGGTAGTCATCTACAGGTCTTTTTCTTTCTCAAGCTAAGTATGCTGCTGAAATTTTGGCCAAGGCAAATATGTCATCATGCAACCTTGCCAAACTCCGATTGAGGTTCATTCCAAGCCCACTCTATATCGGAGTCTCGCTGGTACTTCACAGTACTTAGACTCTCACACGGTCAGATATTGCTCATGCCGTTCAACAAATGTGCTTATTTATGCATGACCCCCCGAGAGTTCCATTTTGCTCTCATCAAACGCATTTTGCGGTATATCAAAGGCACCATAGAGTATGGTCTTGCTCTTTCTCGCAGCCGATCACATGAATTAATTGTTTACTCGGATGTCGATTGGGCCGGCTGTCTTGACACCCGTCGCTCTACCTCTGGATATTGCGTATTTCTTGACGATAATCTTATACAGCGGCGGATCCACAGGGGGGGCTGGGGGGCTCCAGCCCCCCCTAATTTCTTGATTTCAAGCCTAATCATTGTAGCAAAAGCTTGATTTCACCATTAAATCTTCATGCAAATCAACATCTCCATTGTTTTAGCCCCCTCTTATCCCGCATCGTGCATCCGCCACTAATCTTGTATCATGGCCCTCCAAGCACCAACACACTGTCTCGCGATCAAGTGTTGAAGCTGAGTACAGAGGTGTTGCTAATGCCGTAGCAGAGGCATGTTGGATTCGTCAACTCATGGGTGAACTTCACCGCCCTTTAACATGTGCTACTCTTGTATATTGTGACAATATCAATGTCGTTTATTTGTCCACGGATCACGTTCATCACCAAATGACCAAGAACATGGAGATTGATCTACATTTTATTCAGGAACGTGTGGCCCTTGGAGCTGTGCAGGTTGTACATGTTCCAACATCACTTTAATGGTCTTGTTCGGCTTACCTTATATCCGGCTTGTTTGGCTTCTTTTTACAGTCGGAAGAATATTTTTCTCTCACAATATTTCAGCCATAACAGTGTTTTTCAGCCATTTTCAGCCAAGTTTCAGCAAGCCGAACGGGACCAATATGCTGACATATTCACCAAGGGATTGCCTACTGTTGTCTTTATTAACTTTCGGTGCAGACTCAACGTTCGCTCTGCTCCCGGATGATACTGCGGGTGGGTATTACAATGTGATAAGTCTAGAATACGATGAGTCTAGAATGTGATAAGTCTTGTATGAAGAGACATGTAATCCCCTATATAAACTCTTTCAATCAATGGAAAGGGTAAAGCCAATTACTCTAATTATTCTAACACGAGTGTTTTGGGGGCAATCCAAAACTCGATTTTTCTCATCTCTTCCTCTCTTCTTCTTTATCTTCGGCGGGCTTAGAAAGCAGGTCGGGAGGAGACAGGCAAGCCCGTCGGTGGGGACAAGAGAGACAACGGTGAGATGGAGGATTGTCAGAGCGGACGGTAGAGGAAGCGGTCGGTTGGGGTTAGGACGGGGGCGGTCATAACCATAGCAAAGGTGGGGAGGAGGAGGTTGCCCCTAATGGCAATTGACGATCCGCGGCATTGCTTGGCGCTGAAGGTAAAAAGATCAGGTATGGGCAGGACTCCCAAAACCCGAGCGTTGGCTAGATAGATACTTGAAAAATTATTCGTCTCTTTTTTTACCTCCTCTTTGGCCACAGGAATCACATCGGTATCTTTTTTTTACCTCCCCTTTGGCCCTGTTCGTTTGGCTTATAAGCAGTATTTTTTCAGCCAACAAATAATATTTTTCTCTTACAACAAATTAGCCAACAGTATTTTCAGCCCTGACTTATCAGCCGAGCGAACGTGGCACAAGTTGAGAACGCACGGACAGTCGGACACTACCTGAGAGCTAAAGATGGCAACGGGCACAGAATACCCGCGTACCCGCGGATATCAAACCCGGCGGGCGCGGATACGGGCAACAGAGTGCATCCGCGGGCACGGGTGCGGGCAGAGTTTTAAACCCAACGGGCATTTGTTAACGGGTAAGAAAATAGCCTATCCGTATCCGCAAACCCACCTTACCTATCTGATATGTGGGGTCACAGCCAACCAAGTATATATTGGAAGACAGAAACCCTAGAATCCCCACCCGGCCACCCCAGCGCCGCAACCAGTCCCCCTTGCCACGTCCAGGCTGACCCCCACATCCAGGCGAGCAGCAGCACGCCTCCGCAGAGGGGCTCGCCTGGCCTAAGCCAGCGGTGGAGCTGAGGATCAAGGGGACGACTCCCCGCAACGTGTGGATCGGCGACGGCTTGCTGCTGCGTGGGATCTTCGCCCGTCCTTGACCTCGCCGGCAGCCACGGGATCCTCCTGCCTCACCCACGCGCGCGACGAGAAGAGAAGGGGGGGGGGGGGCTGCCGGCGGCGGAGGAGGAAGGTCGCGGCCACGAGCCTCGCCAGCGGCGACCCGCTCTGCTCCTGCCTCGACGCCGGCGGGCCGGATGCGGTGGGTGGCGACGGTGGATGTGGCTCCCTTGGTTCGCCAGCGACGCATCCCTCCGCGGAATCACACTGCGCGACTGCGCCGTGGCCAGTCTGCTCGTAGCCCGCCGCCCCGCCCCCCTGCTCTCTGCTGGAGTGCTAGCCCCACAGGCCGCCATCTCCGCCCCCCACACCGACGTCCTGCCCACGCTGGACGCCATCTCCGCCTTGCAGGCCACCATTGTCTTCCCCATCTGGCGGGTACGCGGGCATGCTCGCGAGCGAGCCTTGCCCGCGGATAGCGGGCACGGGCACAAGTTGCTGCCCGTGGCGGCTGGCGGGCACGGGTGCAGGCACAAGATTTTGTCTATGGGCGTGGGCGTGCGAAACCACTATCACGCGGATATTGCCCATTGCCATCTTTATGAGAGCCCATGAAAGGTGAGGACCGTTCATGGCTATTGGCTATCCACCCCCCATACAAGGCTCTCGTACTCGTAGGGCAGCTAGTAGTACTACAAGGCTACAGCAGGCTAGGCGGTCCCAGGCAACATCTTTGAATCGCATTGATCCTTCCTGCCTGACTACCTTGTCCGACCCGCTCGTCGCCGTCAGTCACAGACGACTGCTCCTCGCTGCCGCTGCGGCGCTACTGCAAACTGCGGGCCTGATGAGCCTGCTGAAACAACCGTAGGCGGACGGGAACGAGAACGACGTAGGGGCCACGTCTACGCATGCACGGCGGGGAGCAATGAATGCGTATTGTTGGCGGCAATCAAAACGCCCTGATGCCCCCTGCTCCCCCTGTCCTGCGGGAGCAGCAGACGGCGCAGTGGCCATCAATTCCCTTCCTGCGCGGTTGGACGGACGGGGCAGCCATTCCCATTCTGCCGTGCGCCTCGGCAATCGGCCTAGCGCGGACGCCGCGGCAGAGATTCTCTCGCGATCGATGCGCGCGCTCTAGCTCTGCGTTGCGCGGCCTTGCGTGCTTCTCTCGGCCAGCGCCGGTGTCTGGATTGTAGGAGTAGGCGCCTAGGCGGTAGCGTACTAGCGTGTGCAGGGAGGCAGAAGACCGACGTGCTCATAACGCCTTGCAAACCCGTGAACAATTCTTCCACCGATGGGGTCATAGCAGACGAGTTCCCGTGACCAATGTGGTAATGTCACCTGGGAGTGCGCGTACAAATAGCTTGGCCTCCACGGGGCATTCAAAGTCATAGCTTATGGTTAACCAAAGTTTTTTTTTTGAATGATTAAGGCCCCGTTTAGATCTAAAAATTTCGTTTGTATTTTGGCTACGTTTGTATTTGGCAATTAGTGTCTAATTATGGACTAATTAGGTTCAAAAGTTTCGTCTCGCGATTTCTCACCCAACTATGCAATTAGTTTTTTTCGTCTACATTTAGTACTCTTTGCATGTGCCGCAAGATTCGATGTGACGGGTACTATGCAAAATTTTTTGGCAACTAAACAGGCCCTAACCAAAGTTTGTTCTGCCTCAGGGTAACAAACATAGAACTGTTTATTATTACAAATTTTTTTGTGTTTTTCAAATCAATGGACCACTTATTCTAGGTGGCTTTAGCTTCCCCCAAGTTAAATTTCTCTATATTAAAAACTAGTCAAAATAATTAGAGTAACTAGACTTAGAACAAAACTAAAATGAACTTTGATTTAGAAGGGAGGAAGTACTTGAATGGCTAGGACACTTAAAAACTAGAAGAAAAGCGCTTGTTTTATTGCGAAACACATCGATAACAATTTGGATCTTTCACTTTCCACCTATCACAATCAGTACAGTATATGAAACTAGGATAATACAGATATACAAAATATATAGGAAGACGATCTCTCTCTCTCTCTCTTTTGAATAGTTGATCCGTACAATGTTTTTTTCCTCTCCTATATCATATCCTAGGGTAAGGTCATATCGAGACTCTATGTTATGGTACGAAGCCCATAGAAGTTTTCAGGTATATATTTTTATTAATAACATATTTTACTATACTCCATTATATCCAATGTTACAGTTGAAGTACAACTAAACATTAACATATAATCCTCAGTTGCAATTTAATTGGACCTCACACACTTCGGTCTCAGGCCTTCCTCTATGATTCTGCACTTGTATCACCTTCAGCTTTGCCTTGCAAACTTTCAGATTACTACTTGAGATTTAACATATATATTTGAAAGCCCCTTTTCACTCTAATGCCCTCAACCATTTTTCACGGCTGTCCATCAATTTAGCGCCAAATACAAACAAAACATGCATGCGTTCCATTGTGACTTAGGAGTAAATATCCTCACAAATCACAAAGATCAGGTACTACCACTAGTTAACTGGAATGTCTTTTGCCAAGGAAGTACCTCTTGCCACTACTTTCCCGTGGATTATAAGATTTTTAGAATTTAAACATAGAGATTTTGATTATCTACTCTATTATTATCCCTCCCTTTTTGGGAGGCTAAACTGCTAAAGAGATTTTTTTTCCGTGTTATGGATTCTAAAATCCGATTCAAACATGCCCGAATGAATGAACAACTTGTCGTCTCAAGCTATTCGGCTGATGATTTATGCGACTGATGAGCCGGCTGAAGCTAATTTGTTGTATGAGAAAAATACTGCTCCATGACTAACGAACACGTCAAGAATCTGATCGCGCGGCCATGGATTCCTTTGCAACACGGCTGCGTTCAAGGGCATGTTCGCTTGAACTTATCAGCCAGTTTATCAGCTAGAATCTACAGTGTTTTCTCTCACAACAAATTAGGTCATGTTTGGTTCCCAGCTCCTAAATCTAGTCAGCTAAACTACCTTCTAAATTTTAGTAAGGCCATGTTTGGTTAGTTGACTAAACCTGACATGTATATGTTTGTAAAGACTAAAACACCCCTCATTAATGCTAGCTTGGTGCCCCTAGCATTTGGCGCCAACAGTGCCGCGCTGCTGGCTCCTGCTAGCGCCGCTGTCTCCCGCATGCGGTCTTGGCGCCAATTCCACGCCTGGCTTGCTGCTCTGCTTATTGCTCTGCCTTGGATGCTCTACTAGTTGCTTGGCAAAAAGCTTGGCTGCACGCTAGCGCCATTCCTTGCAGTTCAGCTTGACTGCTATGGAAGTTGTTTGCCGCAATGTATATTTTCACAAATAATGTTCAAATGGTTTACAAAAAACTTTATTATTACTGACCATAGCGATGCTATGACCTTGTAAACAAACCATTCGCTATCCAATCACGAAATTGATTCATGTTTTCATCTTCGTCTCCAAAGCATGTGGTGCCTCTAGTTGCTTAGTTGAAGTTCCTTCCTCTGGTGGTATATAGTTTTCATCTTAATCACACAAGTCAAAGAGGTCATCCATCATACCGCTCTATCTAATAAAATTGTGCAGTGCCATGCATGCTATTATTATTTTGCTTTGCTTTGCCATAGGAAAACTAGGCAAATCCAACAAGATTCTCCACTTCATCTTTAGGACTCTAAAAGACCTTTCTATAACATTTCTAAGTGAAGAATGTGTGTAATTGAAGAGCGCTTTTTCACCTCTTGGTGCAGGCCCTTCTCTCCATTCGGGTACATGGTATTTTGAACCTCTGTACGGTGCAAGAAAACCCGGTCGATTTGGGTACCCCGAGTCAACAAGATAAAATTTGTCTACACAACACAATACTTGTGTAAGTAACATGACAAATACTATGACAAAGACAATGAAGAAATGTAAAAGCCCATACATACCTAGAGGTGGATGTGGAAACTTGTCACCAAATTTCTCAAGTGCAACATTGAACACCCTCATATCATGAACTAATCCTAGCCATCCGGCTAGAACAAAAGTAAATCTCATATCAAAGTCGCATACGGCTAACATATTCTGTGTGGTGATTCCTTTTCTTCCTGTGTACTGGACTACCTTCTTAGTTGGCACAGTGACGGGTACATGTATCCAATCTATAGCTCCAATGCATTTATCAAAGTACGGAGCAAACCGAGGAGATTGTAACCTTCTATGAATAGTTGAAAATTGTGTATCTTTGGCCTAATGATATCAATTGCTAGCTTCATCACACTAGATAGTACCTTATCAAACTTGTTGCTACATGTCCCTAGTGACCTCTCAAATCTATTATCAGCTTGTCTCATGGACTGAGGGGCACCACACATCCACAAAAACATTGCTAGAGCCTCTATAGAAGTTATTTTTGTAGTGGACTGCAAACCACATCTCTCAACTAGCAAAGTGTGAAGGCTATAAAAAACATCGTTGTGCATCCTAAACATGTTATAGCATTGTGTCCTATTTCCAAGGGTTCTCATAGTCCACTGATATCCAGTTTCATGTGGGACTCTATAACCAGCCTTGTTCATGAACTTGTCATAGTGGTACATACCTAACAGCATGACAACAGTAGCAATCCATCTCTTCTGCTCACACCTAGCAACATGCATCATCAAAACTGCTTCCTCATCATTAGTGAAGTCCCCTTCATCATCAACATCTGACCAATCATCATCAGTAGTCCACTTGTCATCTGAGTCTGACCAAGCACCATCATTAGTAGTACTCCACCAATCATCATCAGAAAGTCCAGCAGCATCTCCTCCTACAGCAGCCCCTACACCAACATCAACATCAGCCCCTCCTGCAGCAGCCCGTACACCAACATCAGCCCCTCCAGCAGTAGCTCCTCCTGCAGTAGCCCCTACACCAGCATCAGCCACTCCAGCAGCAAATCCCACTTCATATGCTCCCTGGTCATCATAAGAAATAGATGTTAAAAGAGCATTAAATGTTGACATGAACAAAAATACTTGGGCAGCAGCAGCAACCCCTACACCAACATCAACAACAATGGCAGCAACACCCATTACATTGTTCAACAAGCATTACAAGGTCCAAACATAAACCATGGTTCATTACGATTACATAGTTCATCATAAATTTAAGATCTTAAGCAAAATAAAATTAAGGGTGCCAAACTAGAGACTCCATCTATCATTCTATCCTATCCTCCTCATTTATTTTGGGCAGCCCTCCTCAGTCATGCCATCCTTTGCTCATTTGTATCAAGGCCACTAAAGACCAACATGTTGTAGCTACTTCTAAACAGCATGGTAGCCGCATAGTATTCATTTGAAGCTTTGTCTGCCCTAGCCTCCATAGCCAAATTGAGGCACCTAGCAACATCATCAGCTCTAGCTTACTTTGCTTTTGTAGCTTCCCCTCTCTTGCTCTGTGCTATTCGCTCTAATGCATTGACTTCTTTCTCAGCAGCAATCTCCAATTGAGTGATCAGCCCCTGCTTGATAACATTCACTGGAACTTTTTTGTTCCTGCTAGGACTTCATGCTGTGTTAGTTGTGTTGCTTGCCCTCTTGTGGTTGTTTGTGATACTTGGTGAACTGGGATGTAAGCCATAGTCGTCTGGAGTAGCAGCACCATCTTCATCATCCTCATCTATCCCTCTATCTTGGTCATGGCATGACAGCCTAGGAATGGTGGCAGTTGATCCATCAACAATAGTGTTCTGGAAGAACTCAACCATCTGAGGAAAGAATCTAGGCAACCCATACATGAATTTCCTACACTCTGACTTCTTCTGGAAAATCACAAGAATCAACTGTTAGCACAAACCAACATGAAAGTAGAACAAGCAAACAAATTATTAGGCATAAATATTACCTTGGTATGCCTATCCCACCAAGATAGAGGTGCATCTATCCCTCTGTTTTCTTGGTGGCCAACACCTGTTTGTAGTTGTGCCCACTTGTAGAAATAGTACATGGTCTTGAGCTGGCTGAATCTATTCTTCATACATCTAAGATCATGCTTTAGGCCAGTCTGTTACTCATACAAATCTCTCAAATTATCATAACCTCTCTTAGTCATTGTCCCATTACTTGAATTGCCCTTTCTCATTTCATCAACAACAAGACAAGAGAACACAAATGTATTTGCATCGGACCAATTTGCCTTGTCAAACTAGTAGAGAAGCAGATCAGAGAATAAGAGACAAAAATTGAAATAAATAGAAATAGATCAAACAAATACACAGTACTACATGAAACATGTACACACTTCAGTAACAATCAACTAAATAGTAGTAGTTTATACAAACTTGTAGATCAAACAGATTAGACAAATAAAGATCTATACATCAAATAAATAAAACCTAACACATTGGATCAATAAAAAGTATGAGAATATAGTAACAAAACAGACATATAGAACCATAAATAAGGCATACATAACATAGATAATAAACAGAGCAAAGTATGAATCAGATCAAAGAACAAGCTCACCTCGTGCGGAATGTCGTCGTCATCTTCTGGCTCTATTCTTCAGTTGGAGGAGCCGAGCTGTAACACCCCTGGTGTTACGAGCTTGTTTAGCACCATGATTTAGGCCTAAGAAAAATTACCAAAATGATTTTTCTAGATTTTAAAATTAAAAAAAATAGCTTTTCGCGTCAACGGTAAAAATTTGAAGGTATATTTTAAAGCGCGGTTTGTGGCGATTTGTTTTGCGTAAAATAAACACATAACGCTTTAATATTTTGTTCCATGGCTTGGTATGAGTATGAGCTATCGCGTCCGATATTTTTATGTGAGCGGCAATCGCACCGAGCATTCTGGCAGCAGCAGGTTCTTTTTCTTTTCCCCACTCTATCTCACGCGCCTGCTTTTCAATGCCTCTATTTGTCTGCCTCTTCCTTATCTCTGCGCTGCTCCTGTAGTGACGAAAGTTGACCGAACACTCTTGTTCTCCTCTGTTTCTATTTTTGGTGGCTTGCCTTGCTTGTATCTGTCTGCTCCATTATATCGTTCCGTAGCATTCAGTGCCTCTGTGTGCCTCATCGTTCGGCCAAGCGGAGTCATCTCGTTCTTGCCTCTGCTGCCTGGGTCTTGTCCTTGACTACCTTGTCTTTGTGGTTGCGGTCTTGTCCATGCCAGTCGACACGTCCTGCTAACCACGCTGTGCCGCGTGTGTTTGTATCCTCGTGGCCTTGAAGTCTGCTGAGCCGAGCGCTACTTTTTCCCCGCTCCCTCTGCTTATCACGCGCCGATGCCGCCCAACCGAGCAACCCGCTGGGCCTATGTAACACCCCAGATGTTTGGCTTCCACATTTGCACTTGCATTTCATGAACATGAGCATCATTCATCCATTCATGAGCTTATATTGCATGAAACATGTTTTTAAAACATTGCAACATATTGTTATATTTCATGTGTGTTGTTTTTATGAAATGAATAGTGTGTAATACCCAAGTGCAACATGTGCAACTCACTTTAGTGAAACATGGTTAGTTAGTACTATGCAACAAAATCATGAAACATGTAAAACATCACTATAAAACAAAGGTAACATTTCATTGGGTTTTCCTTGTTTCAGTACTTGCAATGCTTGATTTTTGTGTGACCAATGTGTGGTGTGGCTAATAATCCTCTTAAGTAACTTAGTTATACTTAGAATGTCATTGGAACATTGTTCATGTTGACCATGTTGTCTAATTATGATTTTAAATAGTGATTTGACTTGTTTTGACCCCTAAAATCTTTTGTTTGACTGTTTAAAAAGTACAACTTAGAGTATTTGCATGTCTGAACAACCTAAAGCAAAGTTGTAGCAAATTTTATAAGAAACAAACTTTGTTTAGAAGCCAAGTTATGAAAATGTGCACAACATGCTCAAAAAGGGCCCACAAGTCAGTGTTGAGGGCTGATTCAACACTTAGAAAATTTTCTAAGTCTGAATTGCAATTCCAGTTTGATTGAGCTGACTTTGGCTTGATATAACTCGTGATCCGTTGAGAATTAGGTCTTGGTCCTTTAATATGAATTGTAGCTGGTACTTAGGGCTACAACTTGTATCTTGACTGTTTTTGCTGATAACCAATGGATTAGGAGAGGAAGGGCCATCAAATAACGCTGTCAGGCATCAATGTCGGGACTGAATCGGAGCTACAGTAGCCCGACCAGCAACAGAGTTTCACCGCCACGTGGCGCCGCGCGTCGCCGGCCGCCTGCCTGCTCAGGCCACATCGGGCCAGAGCACGACAATTGAAACCCCTATGCGCGACCATGGTTCCCAGCGCTCGCATTCACTCTCTTTCGCTTTCCCTGCTCGCAGCAGCAGCGCGCCACCGTTCCGCCATTGTTGAGCGAGCTTCACCATCGCCTAGCTCACTCGCCACCACAAAAACACGACCTCCAGCTAGCCCATAGCTCCGCCGTGTCCTCCTCTACCTCGTCGCCCTTCTAGCCGAGCCAGCTGAACCGTAGGTGAGGGCCATTGGCCATTTTTCCGACACCATCTCCATGGCCGTACCTCGCCGGAGCGAAGCTCACCACGGCCAACCACCACTAGGACTCTCTTGTCCTCCTTTCTCTGCTTGGTTAGCTCCGTGGTGACCCCGTGAAGCTCGTACCGAGCTCGAAAGGGGAATTGGGGGCTCGCCGTCATTAGTACCCTGCATCGGAGCTCCACCGTGCTGCCTTAGCCAGTGACGAGCTACCTCCGGTTAGCTCTAGGTCTTGCCGGTAGCATCATCCGACGCGGCTCGTCACGAAGATCATGTAGGTGCCCTCAGTGTCGCCTAAAGATGGCAACGGGCACAAAATATCTGCGTGCCCGTGGATAGAAAACCCGATGGGCATGGATATGGGTTTAAGTTTGTGCCCACGGGCACGGGCATGGGTGTGATTCTAAACCCGATGGATATTTGCTCGTGGGCATGGAAAAATAATATCCGCACCCGCAAACCCGCTAGACCCGCGCCAATGACCCTATAAGTCTATATACGGTTGTATGTCTTTATTCGTGTTAATTTGTGATGACTTGAGATACACTAATGTAGACGTACTTTTGATTACTCTTGTATGGTCAATGTGTCATACTTTATCTAATGTTGAGATATAGACGTTTATTTTTTTATATATTGTTTCTTACTTGCTATTAAGATATGGTTGGGTGCTTTGTTGCTTCATTTTTGCGGGTATACGGGTGTGCCCGCGGGCATGTGATATCCGCGGATAGCGGGCACGGGCATGGTTTTCTACCCGTGACGGTTAACGGGCGCGGGCGTGGGCACGGATTTTTGCTCGTGGGTATGGATATCTAGGGCTAGTATCCGCGCGGATTTTACCCGTTGCCATCTTTAGTGTCGCCGGAATCCTCGCCGTCGATGAGCTAGGCCACTGCCGCACCGTCGCAAGCCGCCTCCCCTATTCTAGTGTCGATGACAAGTGGGGTCGGCTGACACGCGGGTCCCACGCGTTAGTGACCGTTTAGCTGTAGGATAGTTCAAATTTGTAGATTTGAATGCTGTTTTGTGAATTTTGTATCTCCAAATTGGTAGATCCAAATGGAGTGATTCTAATTTTGGTAGAATCACAGCGAAGTCTAGTATTTAGGAAAAATATGACATGAACACTTGAAGTAGAAATTTTAGATGAATTAAATAGGAATTAGAAATGTGTTTTTAAATGCATGCAAAATTGTTTAAATTATATCTTGAGTTTCTGTGCTCCAAAAATTATGAAATTTTGTGGGTAAGCTAATCTTGCTTAGTAGAAGCTCTGGTAAAAATTTGAGAGTCATTGCATGCATGGTTTTTGAGTTATAGATTTTCCTTTTATTATTGATTGATACTTGTGTGAATTTTTGTAAATTATCTAGGAATCCTATGACCATAAAATTTTGTGGGGAGTATCCTAGTACCTTAAGGATGCTAGGAAAAATATAAAATCTGTTACTTGATACTTTTCACTAAGGTTTCCTAATTATGTCATTTTAAGCCATTATGCCTTATCATTTTTATGTAGGATGTTATACTTGCTCAAATGGTGTGAAATTTTTGTAGTGGTCTCCTTAGAGCATGTAGTACCTACTGTAATTTTTGTAGATTTAATGGTGCAGTTTTCATATATGTTTACTATTTCCCCTAATTAATTAAATAAATTAAGAAAGGTATTAAAAGAAATGATTTGGTGATGAACACCTCACTTTCTGGTGTTTTTGTGATATGTGTAATGAGTGAGCAAAGTTAGTTTTGTCCAATTATGTATTTGCAACATAAGTTAATAATTATTTTGCTTGCATTATGTCCTTCTGGATAGTTCTAGAGACTTTACAAAGTTCTCCATGATAGTTTGGTTTGCTGTGAATGTGGTGAATACAAAAGTTGTAGATAACTTATGTATCTAGCTCCTGTCAAAATTTGGTGGCATTTGGCCTAGTAGTTTAGGAGTTACAGTCGTTTAAAGTTGGGTCATAGCTTTGCCTGCTCTCTGTCTTGTGAAGACAGATTTTTGTTGATTAAAGAAGTCGACCTGGTAAAGGTTGGAATCATGCTTTGAGGTCTGAAAATTAATTGTAGACAATTTCATAAGATTTCCAAATTGTCTTGTTGCATATCATTTGAATCTCTAAATCTCCAGTTATGACCAGTTTACTGTACCGCTATATAGTTCCTATTTTGCTAAAATACAGATGCTTGTGTGTATGCTTTGTTGAAATGTTCTTGTTGATTGTTTAGGGGCTAGCCTAACTTGAGAACATGCTTAGGTGCAGGTGCTAGGTCTTTAACTGAAGATGAACAATTATACATTAGGTTGCATAAACTTGGTAAGTTAAAGTGATTTGAATAGAGCTTAAGTTGGAATATGCGGACTACAATGAGCATGTGCATTCTCCAAGCATCCCTGACTTCGTTTATGTGCATCCATGATATTTATCTTGCGCATTTATGTAATAGGTGTGCCAAAGGGAGTGACGCTGCTGGAGTTCGAGGGAGCCAACCAGGAGAGGAGCCCGAGGTGTAGGAAATCGATGAAGCAGCCACCGAGGAGGAGTTGCCCGAGTGCCCTGACCACCGTCCATCCTCTTTCTTGAAAGGCAAGCCCCAGAGCATATTAAGCCTCCCAATGTTTTTACGAATACCTTGAGTACCTTTTATTCATTGATGATGCATTAAGTATAGGAATTGGTTGGAACCAATTGTTGCATGATATATCCATCCTTGTCCAGATATCGCACTGAAATCCTATTTAAGTTCAGGAACGGGTTAAATGCTTAGCCATGCTTAGTGCTGTAGAAGTCAGGTGATTTCCTATCACCTGCGAGCTTTAGGATGAGGTGGATCACGGTTGGCTATATTTGCTATCATGGAAAAGAACCATGTTAATAATGAATTAAGACTGGGCAGAGTCTTGTGTAGGTTTAAATATAGTGACTCCGTCTGTGTCGTTTAAGGACCGATACGCTGTACGTCCTCATGTCATATTGAACGTAGCCTAACACTTAGCTAGCCGGATAAGTCGTTCTGACTGCGAAGCCAAGTAGCTCAACTTAGACCGGGATCCATAGGGGTTGGATGCATTTTGGAGGTAGTAAGGATGTGCGGAGAGCCATTGGCATAAGTCCAAGGGGAGTCAGGTGCTTAAAATCCTGCACTTCCTAGCAGAGTGGTTCTCTGAGAATGCAGGGCAGCCCGGACCCGCGTCTTTTCTTTTATTTTTCTCCTGAGTTGTACCAAAGGTGATTCGTTTGCGACCTTGACGGGAGAAGCAGTGTTTGTGTTTAGGAATACCCCTCCAGCTAGATAGGAATCGATTCGAATTGCCGTCTCTCTCGGATAGTGAGAACTTGACTGAGTAGCGACAACATAGATTCAATTAATTTAATGATATGGTTAAATAGATGATGATGATAATGTTGCCATGATTTATACCTGATATGGTTATTAATGTTTGCATCTTAATCAAATGATTGCTTAGTACATGTGCTAATATAGATGATAGGTTAATGGCTAAAAGTTACTGCTAGTTCAGGTTAAGAGTTGATCTTTATTACTTATGCTTTTCCACAAAAAGAAAGTGTTAGCCAGATCCACTAAATTAAGCTATGCATAATCCTTGGTGTCATTTGTTTTGGTTTCCGATGGGTAAGTCTTGCTGAGTACATTCTTATACTTAGGGTTTATTCCCTCTTGTTGCAGATGACCTTCTATATTAGGGATTCTGTAAGTATTGTCTCCACCCGATGGGTGATGAAGACTAGATCATGGGCATGATCTCTGTTTCTCTTATCTGAATGCTTTTGCGGGTCGTGATCAGCAAACCAGTATTTGTATTTGAACTCGGGTGTGTAAGTTAAACTATTTGCTTCCGCATACTTTACAAGACTTGTTTTGTAATAACGATGACTCTGAGGTGTTGTAACCTATTTGCAACCGTCTGTGAAATGTTGTAACGTACGATATGTTATGTTGAATTACTGTGATCTTGGTTGTATACAAGTTGGTTTGAAATCATTTGAAATTTTAGTTGACTACCGGGTTTATATGGGCTCAAGTGCGAGAATTTAATCGTTTCGGCGATTGTTTTTGTACTTGTGCTCTTATAAATTGGTTGGTTCTGTGACAACCTACCCACAGCGGCTGAGTCATTGCGCTCGTAGGCA